>NC_136772.1:665396-720232 GCF_947034865.1 Barbatula barbatula
GTGAACCTGTTTCCATGCATCAGTTTTAATAGATGACGACTGATGTGAACAAGTGTTTTTGTGGGGCTTGATTCATTTATTTGTGTTTAAAGTTATTTTCTGTGGCGTGTTTGTTCTGTCAAAGTCGATTCTGTAGCCTGTGCACTAGTCTATGAAAGATTATCTGGTTTGTTGCTCTCGGAGGTTTATTTTGGTTAAACATTTATCCTGGTTTGTAGGTTACATACTGGAAACCTCTCAATGTCCATGTCAACAGACACAACATGATTATGTTAAACTTCAAGAAATAGCCTATAACCAGGAACTTATTTGAATCATTTAAGGCTGTGTTGAATATCATTTGATATGTTAAACTTACAAAAGCTCATATCATGTTCTCAACACACAGTGTTTCCAAACAGCTCCAGTGTACTGTACATGTGTTCATGTTTGAAGCCCCAGGGGAAGTGACATCATCATCATACATCCACGAACATTATGAGTTATGTGACTGGAGTCCTTACAAATATGGGTCAGAAGAGTATAGTTTGCTTCCGTATCATGTGTTTGTTTGCATTTGTTATCCGGGCGTATGGTAATCTGGTGGAAATGTTGAATGCAGTGACATTAAGCAAGATTTTGTTTTGTTTTAGGCTGCTGTGTTTCTGACGAAAGAAAGCTGATATGATCATAGTCAGTAACACTTTGCAATCAGATGTACTTGTTAACATCAGTAAATACATTAGCAAACTTGAACTAACAATGAATAATAAATAATCTTTCTTAAAGGGCCAGTTCACAATTCCTCTTTCATCTGTTTGTAAATTTCTATGCGACTCTTTTATCTGTAAAACACAACAGAAGATCTTTTAAGGAAACGGTGGTTTTGTATTCATACAATGGAAGTCAATGGAGTTCAGTGTTGTTTGATTATCATCATTCTTCTTAATATCTTCTCTTGAGTTCTGTACGAGGAAGAAACTCATGCGGGTTTGGAATGACATAAGACTGAGCAAATGATGGAAAACTATCCCTTTAATGTTATAAAATAACTATGTTAACGAACACGACCCTATTGATGTAAAGCGTGTTGGCGTTAGATTAAATTTTATTTTATTATTAATGTGAAACAGTTGGCCTTTTGTTTCCTGATGGCTTTGTGAAGCACTTTCTCAGCGGACGTGTCAGCAGCGATTACTGTACGTTCATTTATCTTCAAAGGCTGTCGGTAATGAACTTCATCTTTTCACACGTAATGAGTGAATGGAGAGAATTCAGCAGATTAATCCTGATGGACGGAGTCTGTCTGATCGCATCTGTCCCGTCACAAACAAAGCTTCAGTGTACTCGCTGCAGTTATGGCCAAAGCCTTCTGCTCCAATGAGCTGTCAAACCAATGAGAACGTTCACTATAATACACTTTATCTGTAAAACTCTTTGTGTGTTAATATGCCATTCATTTATATTTAAATGTATTCTAATTTCATTTAATCTTGTGGACAATTTCTAGAATGTTTGTCAGATCTTCATGTTCAGTTAAATTTTTTAATCTTCAGATTGAGGTTTGGTTGGTCATAAAGTCATATTAACCATTTGTGTGATGTTCAGGTCTGTGGGACACATTTATATTGGTTTACTAACAAAATCATGTTAAACACTTCAGATGCCTCAGACATTTATGCTTAAGCATGTTTTTCACCCAAATCATTGATTTTAAAAAGCACTTTTTCCGTAAATATAGACTATCAGACAGTCACATCTAAAGGACAAACATCGCTTGTATTGGCCTATACGGTTTGCTGTCTATGTTGCTTGTAATTGGAATGGACTAAATGTCTCTATTTGTTTTATTGCTGTATTGATCCGCCAGAACCTGTGAACATAAAAACATGGACACCGTACAAGGGTTAAAGAACTGTGACAGTATATCTTAAAGGTATATCTTAAAGTTGGCGTGTGCCATCATCGCAATAATTATGAAAATGGGTTAAGTAAGGGATAATCCACAGCTAGCCGTGCGTTAAAGGGTTTTAACACATGACGTGAAGGCCACCTGCTGCGAAGCCAGTGTTAAATCCTTTAATGCACGGCTAGCTGTGGATTATCCCGCTTATACCATGGTCATTTGCCAAGTTAAAGCTGTTGATGTTTACAGTGTAATTTTAGATCAAACCGGTGAAAATGACTTATTTATGTTATTTCGTCAAAGGTAATCAAACTGACAGGGGGCTACCCGTGAGTTAAAGGGTTTTTATGCACACCCTCCAGCCAATCAGAATCCAGTATTCAAACAGACCATGGTATAATGAAATAGGGATGCACCGATATGTACATTTTGGGCCGATAATCTTAACCGATAATATTTTTAACATTGGAAGTCGATAGCCGATATACAGTATCTAAATGTACTGTACTTTCACTGTGAGCAGCGTGCAGCTGAAGAAGTTTAATCAGAGGAAATAATTTTTTATTTATCGGCAATAATATATCTGCCTACGTTTTTATTATCAGCCGATACCGATAAGATTAAAAATGACCATTCATCGGCCGATTCCGATATGGCCGATAATTTATTGTGCATCACTAGTTTACAAGCCCTTTTATATCTGTGGTGGAAAGTCTATGTGTGTATATGTTATTGTGTTGGATTTTTTATATTAAATATAATTCTGCATAGACTCTAATTGCATAGGGTGTATATGGTTTTACATATATAATATCTATTCAAAGCATTTCCACCTGTATAGTTTCAACCTTTGAACATCAAAATGACTAGGAGCAGTACGACGCAAATCTTAACTTCTTAAGATTTTTTTCTTTTCATTTTTTAACCAAGGTGCTCAGTTTCACCCCACAATAATGAAGAATGCTTTTCTTATTTTCTTCTGTCTCTCATGTGTCTGTAGACGGCCAAACGGCTTCCCTGGATTTCGCTGACGTCGCCATTGTTTCACTGAAGATGGACACACTTGAGTCGGAGTTGACCTGCCCAATCTGTCTGGAGCTTTTTGAAGATCCTCTTCTGCTGCCGTGCGCTCACAGTCTGTGCTTCAACTGCGCTCACCGCATCCTGGTGTCCCACTGCACGTCGCTGGACGAGTCCCCCAAACCCTTCTCCGCGTTCCAGTGTCCCACCTGCCGCTATGTCATCACCCTCGACCAGCAGGGCCTAGACGGACTGAAGCGCAACGTCACTCTGCAGAACATCATCGACCGCTTCCAGAAGGCCTCACTGAGCGGACCCAACTCCCCGAACGAAACCCGCCGCTGCACCCCACAGCGCAACCTGGATGAGGGCACAGCCATGAGTTCACCGTGCGAGCCGGTCCAGTGTCAGTTCTGCGAGCAGGACCCGCCGCAGGACGCAGTAAAGACTTGTGTCACTTGCGAGGTGTCGTACTGTCAGGAATGTCTTCGGGCGACGCACCCAAACAAGAAGCCGTTCACGGGCCACCGGCTGACCGAGCCGGTACCGGACTCACGTCTCAGAGGTCTGGCCTGTCCCGATCACAGCGAGGAGAAGGTCAACATGTACTGCGTCACCGACGAGCAGCTC
Source organism: Barbatula barbatula (assembly GCF_947034865.1). Classification (NCBI taxonomy): domain Eukaryota; kingdom Metazoa; phylum Chordata; class Actinopteri; order Cypriniformes; family Nemacheilidae; genus Barbatula; species Barbatula barbatula. The sequence goes on from NC_136772.1 coordinate 668,932, forward strand.
ATCTGCTCTCTATGTAAGCTGGTGGGACATCACCGCGATCATAAAGTGTCGGCGTTAGGAGAGAGATTTGACAAGCTGAAGGTAAGAGACGCTTCGAGAGTTCAAATGACTTTACCACGGTAAGAGGGGCTGGAAAACGTCAATTACAGTAACGAGTTTCAGATAAGAATGACCTTCAAGGTTAATGGCAATCCCCCAAAATGTCCAGATGCATTACAGTAATAAGAGTTGAAACAAGAATAATGTCACGGTGAAAAAAATCATTATGGATTTATACAGGCTTTAGTTATTTCATGGTTTCAGCAGAATTTGGTTCTTTTTCTCTGGATTACGGGCTACAAAATGAAACCTGTGATATTAAAAGGTCTCATGCAGCAGAAAAAAATAATTTTTGTTTTGTCTTGTTTGTAAGTATAAAATATCAAAATAATCCTGTCAAGATATATTCACCTCAGAAGACCACTGACCAAAGATCATAAAAGAGAGCTGTACGATTATTTACGGAAAAACAAGAGCTGCTGGAGGCGGGACAAGTGGGGAAAGTGGGATGGAACTACAGCACGAGCACACAACACATCATCACATTAATCCCTTCGTGTTTTCTACATTACGCACGTTCACGCCGATTGCCAACAAAACACAGACCTATGACTTAGTTTGACTTATCGCGTGCAGTTCATGTCCGTCATCTTTTAGCGCTGGGACCACTCCATCTATCAGTTTCAGCGCAGATAATGGTGGTAAGCGGGCGGCTCTTTCTTTCGTCTTGCCGTGCTTTTCCAGAAGATTGGCCAATCAAACAAATAGGATCCCTTTGACGACACAGGGATCCAGAATTATAAAAAAACTTTCTGAAACAAGTTGGAGTTCTGGCGGTGGGTATGGAACACAGAAATGCTACGTCATATGTCCAACTAATTTTTTAACAAGTTGAGCATGTTAAGCATAAGGTTTTCTGACAGAAAAAAAGCTTTTCTGGCTAGACAGAAAATATAAAGTATGCTGGATTGTCAAGTCAACATAATATACAGTAAATGAATCTTACAGAGCGCTCAATCAAAGAACTGTGGTTGATTTGGGAGCACGCACACACGCTAAACGTGTTTTTCCTTTCTGTGAAAGCATAACATTTTAAAGACCAGACAATATGATCGAAAAATCATAGAGAAGGAGTGAAATAGGAAGCCAGGCGTTTTCCTCTGGCTGGACGGTGTGTTTAGTTCGGCACCTTTGGCTTGGAAAGACCCCTTTCCTTCCTGAGAGAATCAGAACGCTGGAAATGTCTGACATCACCGTCATCATTTCCAGCGATCAGATTACACACAGATGCTTTGTCAGACGTTTCAACTGTGAAAGCAGATTTTATTCACTTTCACTGCAGTGATATCATGAGATCTGCAATAGAAACCACTTGAATGAGTAAACATTAAACCATTTTAAAGACTGCCACACAAATGATGTTGAAAGTAGCATCAACACCTCCGGTTGTGTTTTCTGGATGTGGATGATCTCAGAGTTTCTCAGAGAATCTGATCTGTGCTAACAATAGGAGCTCTTGTTCTCTCTCCACTTCTCTTTGGCTTTTAACACCTGAACATGGACGATATAAATGATTTAGTTAAGAGGATAAAAGCCTCTATTTCAGTGCAGAACCAAGCACTTCAAACCTCATGAAATGGCTTTTTAAAATAGCCAATAGCCTGTAGTTTATGTGACAGATGAAAGTTTTTCCTCTTGTCAGTACTTTATAGGAGGGGGCGGGGCGTTATGTTTTATTAGACAGATATATGTGCAGTGCAGGATGATGTCATCACTGTTACTGGTCTGTTTTCCTGAAACTAAGAGTGGAGATTTATTAAAAAGCGTTTGTGTGCTTTAAAGATGCTTAAAGTTTTAAACTCAGACAGTTTCTGTGTAACTCGTGTTAATCTTGAGTACTTACAGAATAGTATCGCATCCTACAGAGTTTTTAGTTTGATCACGTTTATAAAAGACAGATACAGCTGTACGATTATTTCTGTGGGAGCACATCTGGGACCGCCGCTCCATCTATCAGTTTCAAACCAACTCCAAATCCAGCGTTATATCCACCGTTTATATAACATTCATCACCCAAATGCAGCGAACAAACAACACAGCTGAACTCATACGTCCAGTTTTTTGACAAGTTGACCATGTTAAGCATGAGCAGACATCACGTTTAACATTATAAAGAGGTCAGAATGCATGACACACCGTTGCACCACACCTTTAAGGTGTGCTTTTTGTTCCTCAATAACCTTTGTCCATAATCTTCATGTTTTCAAATGAAGAGGATTTTGTTTTACATGTTTTATTTGCATCCCAGCTACAAACATGGACAGTTTCATCTGAAAAATTAATCTGGGATGTATTTTGTGCCAAATCGCAGATCCAGCGGAGAACCTGATTTTCATCTCATCTTCTATTTATAGCATCCGCACACGTGCTGCGTGTTCACTGCGGTCGCTTATCAACGCGTGAACTCATACAGTCCTGTTTAACATGCGTGCGCTTTCATTTGATTTGACTACAAATAAATCATACTGCAAATCCTATTCACTGGCCAGATTATAAAAGATCTTTATGATTATTCTGGATTATTCTGAGCCATTTATTCCTTTGATAAAAATGTCAACAGCCTCATCACAGCATAATGCACATTTTGTCTTTATAGCTTGTAATATACAGTAGATATTCAGTATGTATTTGAAAATATCATAGATCTGGAATACTAGTCTATAGATTGCTGTTGGTCAAACAATACAATACTGTACACTGGGATCCAAAAGTCTGAGACAACAATGACGTTCTTGCCATTTGTATTTTTCGCATAAAGACGTTGATAGAAAATAAAGAGGAAATATTTATTTCATGGTTATTTCTAGGTCACTTATGAAATATGTGAGTTAGTGACGGACCGTGTTACGCAACTTCATACAAAAGATTTCCTCGGGTTCCACTGAAGCACAAAAGATGCTGTGTGGAAGATTCTCGAGTCACGCTGGAGATCACGGATCATCAGGTTTTCTTCTGCTGTCATTAAAGCAAAAGAGAGATGTACAAAATAAGGCATGTCCATATTTTTCTTAAAATTATTTGAATGAAAATAGCAGCATTTCTAATGGAGACACAAGCGGGAGATGGACTTAATCTGCTTTTATAATTCCTAATCCGACTCAGACTCCATATCGCCCTCCTCTCTCTGTGGGTTGAGCGCTGGAGGGCCGTGGGGTCTGTCACGTGACGTTTGATATAAGCATCAGTCTGGAAAATCTGTTCTTTGAACAGACGAGCTCAAGCCACCGGCCTCTTCAAACATCATGATGGATGTAGGATATTTTGTGTTTAGCTCTTCTGCAGGTGTGCTGTACTGACATTATAAAGTGATGTTTTGGTAATCTTGTGGGTTTGTTGCTTTTTTTTCAGCACATGTTGGATTCCAACCTCAGCAATCTGATCAAGAGAAACAATGAGCTGGAAAACCTGATGGGAAAGTTGATCCAGACGTGTCAACATGTGGAGGTAAAGCCACAGATTGCTGAATTTAAATATGAGTCGTGTCTTTTTGTGTTTGATATATTCTTTATAATTAATTGCTAAATGAAATTTTATATACTTCTATGTGATTAAATGAACCTTTGACAGCCTTCAGTTATATTACTTTATGGAACAATTATTTATTCCAGTTAAAACGGTAATAATAACTCAGTTTCATCACCATTTATTTATATATTGATTTTGAAAGAGACTAGGTACATTATTCAACATTAAAACAATATAACCAAGTTAACCGAAAGGGCTTATTTTCATTGGCAGTCAATTTGCCTGATGTTGAGCAGGAAACTAAAAGAAATAAGAAGACAAATAATAATAACATACATTAACAAATAACAGACACAAATTTGGAAAATAAACTGTTAAAAATATATTATTTCAGATTTTCTATATTTATAATATAAAATAATATAAGCAAGATTTATCTTTATTGTTATTTATTTCTCAACTTCTGTCTAAAATGTATTTGTCAAGTTCCCATAAGCAACTCAGTAAAATACCATTAACAGCACATGTACAATACACAAAGATCATAACACAAACAGAGTTTTTTATGATAAACAAAATCAATGATGTCATTACTGAACTCAGATAATATATGTGCATTTTTCATGCTAAATGTACCTGTTCATTAAATGATATAATCTGCAGTTTTGTTCTAGTCACTTAAGGTGATGTGTGCAGTCTTTTACTGCGGACGTACAGTATCAGACCTTATTATTTGATCACAGGGTTAGATATTGGGTAAATTGTTCATGTCATATGTCCCCATTTGTGTTATTTTCTTCATTCTTCGATTTGTTTTGATTTTAGCATAACGCATCTCATCAGGAGAATAAACTGGTAGAGGAGTGTGACATTCTCATAAACATCGTACAGCAGAGAAGACAAATTATCAGCACCAAGATACGAGAAGGAAAGGTACCGTATTATCTACCACTATTGCACATTATAATAAAATAAACACCAGGATACATATTCTATCATTTCAAATGTTATAGATACATGAAGAAATTAATTGTACACACATGTTGATATAAAGTGATTTCACTTGTCACATTGAGCGAGAGGGTTTGGTAATTAAGTTACGCCTGTTTAACACGGGACTTTAACGCTTGAGGGAGGGCGTGTCTGAAGCGTGGCCGGTGTGATCGTCATGGTGACAACCAATCAAATTGTTCTATGTTATTTGCATAAGGCGATCTGTTTGTCTGACGCCTGCGCTGGTGCTTGAAAAGTTGAGATGTTCAACTTCTTGCAGCGAGCAACGCCAGTGAAGCGACACTGACGGACCCACAATTCAGTTCAGCAACGCATGACGTCACCCATTCAAAGTAAATGAGAAGCGTTGTGAATGTACCGTACATGTTGAGTTATCCTGCGATAGGAACGAAACAAAGACTTTTAGAGTTGTGCTGAGAGGAAACACTGTTTCCTTCCTGACGGCATATCAATGTCAAAGGCCACTTATACTCCAGCGAAACACTTCACAGAATTTATGTCTCACATGATCTTAAAAACCTTTTTGATTCAAATGTGTTTGTCTAAATCGACTATTAATTACTATATAATAACTTACACATACTATAACTATAAAGAACGTAAGAAATGTTTCCGTTGGTATAAATTTCATTTCCATTAAAAAATATTGTGCTGTAATTGTGAGAGAAGATGTGATTTGTGAGTAGTTTGTCGTCTGCTATGTTTGTGAACTTGTGTTTATTTGCAGGTGGTGCGCTTGAGAAAGCTAGCTCAACAGATCGCTAACTGTAAACAGTTCTTGGAAAGATCATCATCTCTAATAACTCAAGCCGATCAGACTCTGAAAGAAACCGATCACGCGCGCTTCCTACAGACGGCCAAGAGCATCGCTGAGAGGTGTGGACTTCTGATGAAAACAACCCAACAACAGTTATTCTGTTTTATCATTGTTATAGTTGTGGCATAGACTATTTGAGTAAATTAAGAATGATTATAAAAAGCATGATCTTTGTAGTTATCCTGTGTGTATCCAAAATGTGATTGTAGAGTCTCCATGGCAACAGCATCCTCTCAGGTCCTGATACCGGAGATAAACCTGAACGACACGTTTGACGCATTCGCGCTGGACTTCTCCAGAGAGAAGAAGATGCTGGAGTGTCTGGATTATCTCACAGGTCGGACATGATCTGCATTATCTTCTCAAAGTTTATCATCACGGTAGTGCTGGTGACAGTTGTTTATTAATCTATTTTACAAACGGTACTGATGGAAGTCTGATTTCTGTGACGTTGATGCTCCATACGTCATGTCCACAATTTACCAAGATAAGAGCGAGCACAAGATCAAACCAAATAGTTTGGAATGCAGAAAATCATTTAGGATAACTTTGGTTAATCATCGCTCTAAGATCATCGGAGCAAAGCGTAGTAAACATTACACCAGATTTATAAGTGGAGCGCATCTCCAGACGCCTCTGATTCCCTCAGGATGTGGTGTCAATGATTATTAGCACGGCTCATGTCAATACGACGAAGCGGTGAAATGATTCAGACGGTGGGTTTGAGAAGGCAAAGTCACTGTGGTTTCTTTTACTTACAAAGCTTTTTTGTATTTCTTTTGGAGAACAGTTTAAACATGTGTCTTCCCTCCAACGCTTCTAGCTCGACTCTGTGTTACTGTGTTCTGAAACGTGCCCGACAGAAATTCCGTACGCACATAAATCATGTTCAGCGTGCAATGCAAGCGCTAAGATAATGTGTTTGTGTTCTTCAGATGTTTTAAGAAGCCTTGAGTCGTCCAGTTACATCACTGCCTGTCACTAAAACGTTTCTGGAATATTTATTTTGTCACAGCTCCAAACGCGCCCACCATCCGCGAGGAGCTCTGCACTGCGTCTCATGACACCATCACTGTCCACTGGACCTCAGAGGATGAATTCAGCATCGTATCATATGAGCTGCAGTACACCATCAGCACCGGCCAGGCCAACCTCCTCAGTAAGTCCACTGAGAGAGAATCCAGTTCCAGTCTGGACCCAAACTGATCCCTGAGAGAGAAATCAAATGCATTTGTGCCGCGATCAGATTAGAGGCCTAGTCTGACTAAAAACAAAAACATCTTCTCTGCAGTACCGTTTTAAACGCGTCGTCCGGTTCATTGAGCAGATTTATTGTAAATCTGGTTTGTGTGTTTAATGAATGTAGATGAGAGGACCGCTGAAGACACAAAGACTTACTGATTGAACAAGGTCACCACATACTTACAAGAATGCTGCAGTTCACCGATAAATGAAAATACACTTTAATATTTAATAACTCAAACAGTATGCTGTTTTTAGAGGAGAATTTTCTAATGTCATGTAAGAGCTTAAATGATCAATTATATTTATTCAAATATAAGGTTTTTTTGTAGCTCAATTGAGGGACGCGTTGCTTTAGAAACATAAGGGTTATATGTTAAATCCCCACATATGTTGATATTTAAAAAATATATATAAATTGTAGATTAAATATATAAATTGGATAAAAGTGTCTTTGGAAAAAATATTTCTATTTTATTCTATATAATAAATGATTACTAAAATATGTTGTGATGTTATACATTTAAAATCATATTATTGTTAAATGATTACAATTATTATTATAATTATCCTAAAATTATCAAAATGAATATTAACATTATTAAATCATGTTTTTTTCATCATCATTTTTAATACATTTATAAAATGTATCACATATTTTCAACATGCTTGCCACTTTAAAAATGTAGATGCATCCTTTTTTCCAGTGTTCCCAGTCCTACAATAAATAATGTTTATTTGTGGTGCTGCAGGTCTTTGTAACTCCATGGAGAGCTGGATGATCGTGCCCAACATCAAACAGAACCATTACACAGTTCACGGCCTGCAGAGCGGAACCAGATACATCTTCATCGTGAAAGCCATGAACCAGGCCGGGAGTCGCAGCAGCCCGCCCGGCAAACTCAAGACAAACAGTGAGTTCACTGTCCCGTCTGTCACATCTGAGCAGTCACCTGAAGAAGAGAAACACGTCTTTATTATCCCCAGACACTGTTAATGGATCTGTTTGTGAATGCAGGTCAGCCATTTAAACTGGACCCCAAGTCGGCACACAGGAAGTTAAAGGTGTCACATGACAATCTGACCGTCGAACGGGACGAGGCCTCGTCCATGAAGAGTCACGCACAAGACCGCTTCGGCAGCTCTGGGAACTATGGAGTCACTGGAAACGTCTACATCGACAGTGGACGTCACTACTGGGAGGTCCTGATCGGAGGAAGCACATGGTAAAATCATGCACTGTTTTTTTTTATTCTATAAAGTCAAATTCAATCTTAATCAGTTTAAAAATGCATGTACATGACAACACCCACTTCTCTAATTGGTCAAGGTTTGCTATTGGCATTGCCTACAAGTCAGCCCCCAAACACGGATGGGTGGGCAAAGATTCCACGTCGTGGGTGCTGGGTCGCTGCAACACCTCGTGGGCCGTGAGGCATAACGGCAAAGAGTTTCCGGTGGAGCCGTCTCCTCACATGCGTCGTCTGGGCGTTCTGCTGGACTACGACACCGGATCATTGGCTTTCTATGACGCCGCTGGCACGCAACACCTGCACACATTCGACATCGCCTTCTCTCAGCCCATCTGTCCCGTCTTCAGCGTGTGGAACAAGTGCTTGACCGTTCTCACGGGTCTGCCCATACCTGACCATCTGGAGGTCAGTGACCCTCAGGAATGAAGAGACGCGCCCTCACACCTGGAGTTAACATCAGTCAGTGCATCTCGAAGGACCGCCTACTCACCTGTCAATCAATCATTGCCCCGAAAACCACAAACAGTAGTGGATAAAAGTGACTTCATCTTTTTAGTGCTTTTAGAATAAAAGTAACGTAGGACTATGAGATAGTCTGAAATGCTTTTTTGTCAATGTTCGCTCTTGATCAGTGGATTTTTAATATAAACACATTCTTTATAAACTGGTCATGTGACACATGCAGATCTGAAGTCCAGTCAATGCTTCACAAATATTCACCTTTTAAAATGTCACACGTGTGGCTAGATTGACAATCAGTGACATTTTTATACGTTATGAATCCGCAGTCACACTGTGATGGATGTATTCATCTGAACTAAATCTCACGTGAGGTCTTTGACGTGCTGTAAATAATCTGATAGCAAAATCTGAGGTGTAAAAAGACTCCATAATCACTCCTGGTGTGAATCCAAGAAAATATCGTGTGCTTCACTTACATTCCAGAATCAAGCACCTTGAATCAAACCTTTGATGTCGTCTGAACAGAATTATTTATGTCATGCACCTTGTGTCACTTTATGTGCGCGTTTTAAAGGGTTTTTATTAGAACATCATAAACTGAGTACAAACAGATTCTTTGCAGTCCAACGAGTCATCTGCACTCTCCTCATTTATTTCAGTGTTTTCTCAATATTAGCATGAAACAAAGCGCTCTTGCTGAGACATCGGCTCTGTTCAGAATGGAACACTAACTTTACTGAATACTGGGTACTGTGTAATGCCTTTAGTTTTGTTTGATAAATGGAATGTGAAACAAAGCATTCTTGCACAAAAACATACTTTGCTAGTAGTAAAAAGTGATCCTGTGTAATGTTTCGCATATTAAAGTTTCTTAATATGTTTGTCTTAGCCATCCAATCAAGAAAAGAAATTGATCGCAGTTAATGTCACATGCAGAGTCAAGCACAATGCATTGTGGGGTCCAGAATTCCAAGCACTGTGCATTTTTGCAAATGTAAATGGTCGTCTGGATATTCTATGCATATATCAAATTTGCATATTGTGCACTATATAACCATACTGTTATACTTACTCTATATAACATAGTAGACAGTAGGTGTGTAGTGTCATGATGGTGTGCCATTCTGAACACAGCCATATATTGTATGTGCACTTTTTCTATCTAACCTTTGACCTAAGGAAACTCAGACATACTATTTGACCCTTTTTGTTTGGTTTAATTTTCATTGTTCCATTACATTGCTGTGCTTGTCATGACACATGGAATAAAAATGCCAAAGCCTGATTATGTATAAATGTCAGATCTGTGAAAATCTTCCCTTTGTCATCGAGATGTTTTATTGTCACAGATTTTTGCTGAATAGAGCTTTCACTCACAACTCGATAATATAAGAAATTCATTACTTTGTTAGAAATGATTCATAGGTTTTGCAGATTAAATAGCACATTTACTGCACTTTACGCATGAGCTCATAGATTTTCATTTCCTTTTAAAGTTCATTTCAAATGTGTTTTAAAGGTTTGTTTTAATGTCTCGTAATCCATTTTTATTTTCTGAATTGTGAATAATGCCCTGGTATTAAATAATAAAATAGTTTGTCCCATTATTTGTGATTGCTTGTCTCTAAATATAATGATTGTCAAACACAATAATGATGTCTTTTATAAATTAAGTTCCTTAAAAGGCAAAAGAAGCTTGTCATTGCAGCATCTCGAGATCTCTTTGGCAAAAACAGATTTATTTGTATTAAATAAAATGAAATGTTTTACTCATATTAGTGTCGTTTGTTTTGTTATTATTTGTTAGTGTAGTTTGACCTTTTTCGTTTGCGGGCCGCCATTTTTGTTAGTGAAACAATGGCACCACCCAGTGGTGATGTCACGCATATCATATCTCACTATGCGATCACATGACCTCGTAAAGAAACTAAACAAATTGTCCCTATTTATATATTTCTTCACAACACATCTTCTTTATATAGTCCGGCATAATACAAATCCAATTAAATCCAATTAAATATATATAACATATTATGACACGTTTGCTCTACTTCATACTTCCCTTTGCGTCGTTTGTAAAACCGCTTTGTTGATTGGTTGTCTCCGGCTCGACTCCGCCCAACCCGGAAGCAGCTTCTGTAGTGATGACGTCGAATGTTGTTGGCAATGATGGCGTCGTCCACAGAGCAGTGTCTCTCAGAGCTCACCGAGAAGGAAACTCGGGAGAAACTGTCTCACTGGGACTGTCGAACCGAACCGATGGCGCCGTTAACCGACAAACAGACGGACTCGATCCTCGAGATCCGCGCAGCCGCAGAAGAGTCTCCGATCCCGCCTGAGGTGAGTGAAGTGAGCTGTAGCTGCCGAGCTAACATCAGATGACTTGAATCAACACACACTCACAGAACACCGACTGTTTACTTCAACATCTCGAGCCTCGTCGAAGTGCTTTATAAACACCGTATGATCCTTAAAATCTCACATCATGTCGATGTCTTAACGTGCCACGTATGACATCAGATGTCTGATACTGTATGTAAACGACAACAACCTTTTATGAACAAAACCACACGAGCGTGTATTACTCTTACACTTGACACACTTTTGTTCAGCTGAACATCTTTTTACTCAAATAATTCATGTTAACTGTTCAAAATGTTATGAACGCATGCAGATTCAACTTCGTCTGTTCTTATTACATTACGTTGAATAAATATATAATAATAATAATAATAATACATTAATTATGAACAGTATATGATTGCCAGACTCATTTTGAAATAAAAAATAAATGACGCTTGTTTTTTTAAATGTGTTTGTTATTGACGTCACTACACTGCAATTTCAGTCACAACCTCACGAAACTCATTTAAAGGGACAGTCGCCTCAAAATGAAACTTCTGTCTTCGTTTACTCACCCCCAGTAAAACCTGTAAACGTTTCATTGTTTTGCTAAACACAAAGGAAGATATTTGGAAGAATGTGAGTAACCAAACCGCTCTCATCCCTCATTGAGAATTGTTGGGTGAACTGTCCCTTTAAGAAACTCACCGTTCAGCCCATTGCGACAGATCATCATCTGTGTTGGATGGCTTGAGATTGAAGATGGTTAATAGTGTTGTGATTGTGTCTTCAGCTGCCCATCGAGGACATCTGCAGTCTGACCTCTCGCTCCCTGCGGTCATCTTTCACCGCCACGCTCCCCGAGTCCACGGAGGAGGTTCTTCTGCACGGCTTTCAGATGCTGGACCTGCAGAACGAGAGGATCCAGACGGCACAACAGGTCTAACATTTGTGGATTTCGTCTAGTTGAGAGTTTCATTCTTCAAATTTAACATCAAGATGAATGTCATTTTGGGTGTTTAAATACTCTTCACAATCCCAACATGCTCAGTGCCGTTTTCAATGATTCACGTTCAATGTTTGTCGTGGCTTCAATTCAAACTACCACGACACCACGTTTATTACAACAACTGTTTTGGTTTAGTTTACAAAAACATTGTATGTGTTTAAGATGTGTGTTAACACGGAAACGGCGTTTTAGGGGACTGAAAACCACACTCACGGGTCTCAAAGTGCATCTTTTTGAATACGCCGCTGTTTTCGTTTCCATGTAAACTGCAAGACGGAACTTTCTGAAGATGATGACGTCATGCGAATGCACATTACGAGCACAGACGCGCGAGTAGGCTACAGCCAAAACAATATGGCGGCTTCCTGTACTGTGAGCTCTCTCTGGTGGACTATGTATTAACGCTTCACTAATAAGACCAGCGGAGACGCACGATTTACCTTCCCCAGACTTTAAACGCACATACACGTCAACCAGCACGTTTGCCTTATAGCTGTGTATGTGCTAAGGCACGTTCTGTTGCTTCACACAACAACATCGCCATCCACTGGCCTGGCGTGCATACTACAGCGTTTTTTTCTTGGATCCGATGTTTTTCATCGTGTAAACGCGGCCTAAGTTTGTGTGTTTAGTTGTATGTGATGAACGACGTTGTCTTGTGACTAATGACATAATCTGTTTGGCAGTTTTTCTCCTGGTTCTCAAAGCTCCAGGCCCATATGGATCAAGATGAAGCTGCTAAGTACAGGTGTGTTTTTGAGACGATTAACAACATAACACATTCATGTTTGTTGTAACCGTTTGCAGTGAACGTCAAATTGTGAATTGTGTTGTACCTGACAGGAAGACGCGGGACGTGTTGTACAGTTATCAGCAGCAGTGTGATGCGATCCTGACGGATGTGAACGTTGCTCTGGAGCATCTGGATTCTCTTCAGAAGCAGTATCTCTTTGTGTCCACTAAAACAGGAACGCTGCATGAGGCCTGTGAACAGCTGCTGAAGGAACAGGTACATTACCATCAAATGCTCAATATAAACATAACACAAACCTCTTCTGTCTTCCCAACATGCACTACAGTATCTGTGACCTTCACTTTTCACTGTCAAGAAATTGTTCGGATAAATGAAGTACACTTATGGGATTTCTCTCTCTCTGCCGTCTCAGTCAGAGCTGGTGGATCTGGCGAGCAGCATCCAAGAGAAAGTTTCATATTTTAATGAACTGGAGAATATAAACACGGTAAAGCTTTGCTACAGTATTGACAATCTGTTTGTCTGGTGCGACGTCTCTGTTCTAATCTCAGTTTCTTTCTCTGCAGAAACTGAATTCCCCGACGTTATCTGTGAACAGCGAGGGTTTTATTCCCATGCTTTCCAAGTTAGACGAATGTGTAGAATATGTTTCATCACATGTAAGCAAACATTTTCACACTTTGTACAATACACACGTGAAATTATTGAAATATCGCACATGTGCATGTGGCAATATGCATATCATGATGGTTTGCGATTAAATTATCTATTCGAAAAGTTCTGTATGGTCTAAGTTTTAGGTGGATGCTGATAGTATAGTATCTATCTGGCAAGCGGCTGTTAGTTGGGCATGATAGAAATATCGTATTGCATATCGAATATCGCATTATTTAGCATGCTATCGCATTTCACATTTTTCCTCAATATTGCACAGCCCTACATAACACTGTATATATATGGTATAACATTATAAACATATGGTTTTAGGTTGAGTCTGTGTGAAGTATTTCTTGCAGTAATGTATCTCCTGTAACATTATGCTCAACTCATCAGATGACCTGGCATTTCTCATCATGTTTTTTCAGCCCAGTTTTAAAGACTATCCAGTCTATCTGACCAAATTCAAGCAGTGCCTGTCTAAAGCCATGCATCTAATGAAGAGTCACACGGTCAACACCCTGCAGAATCTCACCGCTCAGCTCACAAAGAGGGTACGTCTCAATAACCGGAAGCTTTGCAGCTGTTTGTGTAGTGTGTTCATGTGTTGAATGTCATTTCGAACAGGACCCGCTGGGCGCTCCAAACGTAGACAATGCCTTCACTCTCTACTACGTGAAGTTCAGAGCCGCGGCACCTAAAGTCAAAGTGAGTTAACAGCACATTCTGTCATTGTTTACTCGCTCGGTGCTGGGATTTCTTCTGTAACACAACATCAGTTCACAGTGCTCAATAAAACATGTGTTGATGTGATATTTCTGAATGTTTCAGAGGCTGATCGAGCAGGTTGAGCAGCGTTCTGGAAAAATTACAGAGTGAGTGACGGAGGATCTTCAGCACATCATCAGATTGCTGTTGTTATACATCAGACGTCTGATTCTCAAACGTGTCTTTCAGGTACCAGCAGCTGTTGGATGAGATTCATCAGTGTTATCTGGACCAGCGAGAGGTTCTGCTGGGACCCAGTATAAACTCCACCATGACAGACCTGACCAGCCAGAACAACAAAGACCACTGCGCTCTGGTATGTCACGCTCTGTGCCACCTGACCAGTGATCCGTCACTAAACCCAGGGGTCAGACGTCTCCGCTGTGGTGGATTCAGTTCTTTAGGTTACACTAAGGCTGGGCATCGATTCTCATGTTCGTTTCGATCCGATTCACAAGCTCTCGATTGGAGTCAATGATAATAGATTTAATACAAATCCTATAGAACAGGGGTCGGCAAAAGGCGGCCTGTGGGCCAAAACTGGCCAATGATATCTGACCCGCGCCAGCAGCATTATTTTGATTATTTTGCCCGCAGTTGGTTCTGAAATAAATCCGTCACAATCATGTCTTTAGTGAATTTGCCTTCAAAATAAAAGTTAGAGAAAGTTAGAGAAGGTGCCATGCTTCGTCATACATATTTCTAAAAAGATCAGTAAACATCAGATTACAATGATGAATTAAGAAAGAAATGAAGAACCTTTATTTGAATAAGTCAATGGGGTCCAAGGACTGTTTGGTTAGAAGCAAATAAGTTTCTCTTGAGTTCATCAGAACAAAGACATTTAAACAGATGGTGTATAAACATTTATGGATGAACTGTCCCTTTAAGGGGTGTGAAACCTATTTTTAAACATAATATTGGAATGAAATTATTTTCATGACACCGAGTATCATTAATAATCCGCATATTTAAAAAATGAGTTTCTGTAAATGACACAGTGATGTTGTGGTCATGTCGTTGAGGTAACGTCTGATGTCGTAACAGGTTCGCAGTGGATGCTCGTTCATGGTTCACGTGTGTCAAGATGAGCAACAGCTTTACAACGAGTTCTTCTCTAAACCCACATCCAAACTAGAGTGAGTCCTGCAAACAACTTCAAGCTCAAATCAGAGATTTGGCAAAAATCTGGAATGTGTGTGTAAATGTTGACATGAGACTGATTTGTTCCAGTGACCTGCTGGAGAAACTCTGTTTGTCTCTGTATGATGTTCTGAGACCTCTGATCATTCACGTGGTTCATCTGGAGACGCTCTCTGAGCTCTGTGGGATCCTGAAGAACGAGATGTTGGAGGACCACGTCCAGAACAGCGGTACTTAAACCCGAAACACTCCACACGTGATCCGACCAAATGCATTTACAGTGAAGAAATCCCAAAAAGACTAGATTTAGATATCTGATTGGTGGTTTGTTTCAGTGGTCCAGCTGACAGCGTTTGATGCAGTGGTGAAACAGATGCTGGAGGACGTGCAGGAGCGTCTGGTGTACAGGACACACATCTACATACAGACAGACATCAACGGATACAATCCTGCACCTGGAGATCTGGCCTACCCTGACAAACTGGAGATGATGGAGGTGGGCGGATCATTATATAACGTCTCCAACGATGTTAAATGCCTGTGGATGAGTTGAGTTTGTGAGTGTTAATGTTCTTCTGTTGCAGAAAATCGCTCAGAGTCTGAAAGAGGAACAGATGAAGTTAACGTCCAACAGCTCTTTCTCTGACGTTCAGCTGGAGGACTCGGATAACAAGAAGCTTCTGGTCTCTGGTGTGTGAGACTGTGGAAGACTTGTTGCGTATCGTCTCTTTTATTTCTTATTGCTGAATGTTCACCTGTAGCTTGTTTGTCGTGTGTAGATCCTCGATTGCAGAGCACGGTTTCTCCAGCAGATCTGCATGGCATGTGGTATCCAACTGTGAGACGAACTCTAGTGTGTCTGTCCAAACTCTATCGCTGTATAGACGTGAGTATAATCACCTGTCATAAACATCTGAGCATGAATATGATCTGTCTGACAGCATGAACACTAGACTCCAAAACCACATTCGTGACAGCTTCTGTCGTCATTAAGTCACGGTAAAATGTTGCAAAATGTTCTCCCTACAAAGATAAATAATGTTTGTTTGTGTCCTGTAGAGGGCGGTGTTTCAGGGTCTGTCACAGGAAGCTCTGTCAGCCTGCATCCAATCCCTCCTCAAAGCTTCTGATGTCATCAAGAAGAACAAGGTGAAGTGCACATTTACTGCACAAATACACTCATTTATACTTACTGGCTTCATTTTGCTACTACATCACACAACTATGTGTATTTGGCGGGTCACTGAGATCATTAGTTAAATTCTTAGCTCATTTTTTAGGGCCACTTATAGTGTTAGTTTTAAAGTATTGATATAAGATATAGCTAATATTACTTAGACATGTGTACGTTTATATGTCAAATGTAAAACAGTGGTCTTGTGAGGCGTAACATTTTGTTCCTCTGTGTCGAAATAACAATGAATTGACAAATGAAAGAATATAACTAGCTAAGCTCCACCTCCATGTGTCGAATAATCTTAACCACACGTCACGTCGTGTTGCATTCTGGGTATCACGGCTCTTTTCTGTTGGCGAGTTCAGTTCAATGTTGTTCCGTTTGACTCTATTTATTCATATTTCCCCCTCTCTGATTTTCTTCACACCACTGTACGCAAAAGTAAGTTGAGAGTCGTTGTAAAGCAAAACAATCGATAGTAAACATCCTCCGAAGCATGCAAAGTGCCGTGACGTCGATTGACAAGCTCTATAGGAATGAAATAAAGACGTTTATAAACAGTGTGATTTTCAGTAAAATGGAGGTAAATCGGGTGTTATTCGTACATCGCCTGAAATGAAAACACTGGATGTTTTACTTTAAAAGAATCTTTCTGATGATGTTTTTGAGTAATACAAACTAAAGAGACTACATTAGCACCAATTGAAGAAAAGATAGTGATTGTAATCATCACACTGTGCTAACCATCACCGTTTAGTAAGTCATTTAACCGTATTCTGGTGAATGCGTGTGTGTTATTACACATGTAACAGACCATATTGCTGAATGTAAACAATGTGGGTCCAGAAACACTTCACCACTTTACTTTTGTTTGAACACTACACAAATGGTAGAACAAAACACAACCAGAACAGTTACAACTGATTGAAAATGTTATCTTTAAGACTTTATTATTTCTGTAAAATAGAAAACTGAAACAGGAATTGGTCCTGCGCCATCCATAGGCTTACACTTCATCCATGATAAACTTCTCAGCTTTTATTTGTACACATTTTTACCTTGTGTTAAACCATCTAAACACAACGCGGAAGCAGAAGTTTAAGGGTGTCGGGTCAGATGATGGGAACACGTTCACAGACGTGAATCATCTCCAGCAGGAGAGTAAATCTGTTAAACAGACGCTTGTGTTCCTCCACAGACTCAGATTGACGGACAGCTCTTTCTTATCAAACATCTGCTTATCATGCGAGAACAGATCGCGCCCTTTCACGCTGACTTCGCCATCAAAGAGATTTCTCTGGACCTGAAGAAGACCAGAGGTGCGTGAGCTCCACACTTCAGTCTTTTACTGACGGGATCAGATCATCACGACTGGAGATTTTACAGACAGAATCAGATTATGATCTGGAAAGCTTTACATAATATTTAGCATCCGTCCTTTTTGGAATAAATCATACTGTGATTTGTGTGTAATGTCACTGATGTAACACCAGATGGCAGAGTAACATTTCTGTTTTGCTTCATTCGCAGAGGCTGCTTTTAAGATGTTCAACCCCATGGCTATGCCCAAATTCTTCCATCTCAACAGTCATAACGCCATCCTTGAGTTTTTACTGGAGGTCATTAAAGCCTTTATTTATTCATCTGATTGAGTTTGATTCTCTCACCTGATTCCTGATGAATGATTCATTAGTCCGTTAATGATTCATGGTGTGTTAATGCTCTCTCCTCAGGGATCGCCTGAGATTAAAGAGCATTACATCGACTCAAAGAAGGATGTGGATCGACACCTGAAGTCTGGATGCGAGCAGTTCATCCAGCAGCGCACACAGATGTTTGTTGGCAGTCTGGAAGAGTTTCTCACCAAGGTGAAACACACACACACACACACAGATTCTCTACCTGAGGAACGACAAGAGTTAAACGCACTTATTTCAAAGCTGGTGTAGAGACAGATGAATCCGTTTCTGTATGTTCAGTGTGATGGTACTGTGTCTAGGGTCAGATGCAGTGCATCAATAAATAATGTACGTGCTCTTAAACCCGATCATGGTTCTACACTTCACAGGTGGACGCTCTGAGGTCGATGGCCGTTCAAGGAGGACCAACATACAATCTCTCCCAGCAGCCCTGGGCTCAACCCGGTGAGTCCTGATCACAAATGTGTTACGATCACAGATCAGTCGGCTTTGTTTTGTAAAACCGTGAAATGCCTGAGAGTTGTAACATTTCTGTTTTTTCTTGTAGCCAAAATTAATGACGTCGTGATGGCGACGTATAGGATACTGAAAAACAAGGTGCCCGAAACATTACAGAGCATGTCGTTATATCTGGCCAATAAAGACACGGAGTTTATCTTGTTCAAGCCGGTCAGGGTAAGTAACACTTCATGATTTCTGTGATGTCATCATCATGTGATGCAGAATAATGACGTGAACATTTCTACTCGATCTGTCAGAACAACATACAGCAGGTGTTTCAGCGACTGCATGCGTTACTGCAGGAGGAGTACAGCGGTGAGGACCTGCAGATCATCGCATGTCCTTCAATGGAACAGGTGCAGTTCTGCAAGTTATAATTTGCTAACTTTTCTTTTTTACTGACATCAGAAGTTCAAGGATGTGAAGTGATGTTAATAGCACATCCTATCTGCTAATGTTTTGTGTATTTAGCATGTGTTGACCAATCAGGGTTAAGTATTGTTGAAGTGCAGACAGTTCAATTAGTTTTTTCTTCTCATCATCCAGATACATTTGTTGTTGTCTGTGAAGTAGCCCTGGACTGTCAAGTTCATCCGTCCTTGGACTCGCGCTGGGAGACGAGCTCATTGTGTCGGCCTCGTCCTAAACTTCCAAGAAGGTTTATGAGACACACGAGTCATTGACTTTTCTCACCAAAGACAGTGTGCTGCCCATTCGAGGCCTGGAGAGTTTCAAGATCCTTGATGCTTATTTTCTTGGGTTGTGGTTTTGGTACTGAATCAACTTGTACAGATGTTAATGATATGAGGGCAGGAGAGATCTCAGCTGATGGTGATGTGCTGGTGTTCGTCTTTACATTCACCGCTACGAGCAGAAGCAGACTTCAACCGTGGTGTGATGTCACACAAACAGGAGGCTTGTGGAAGGTTTAAAGAATAGATCTTGACATGAGTTACTGTATGTGTGATTCTCTTTAAAGGTAAGGATGTGCAGGATATATTTATTATGATTATGAATAGGAATAGTTTACTCCCAAAACATTTTTGTCATTCCAAACCTCACACATCAGATAACAGCTTGCGCTATATTCCATACACGTAATAGTTTTGTGAGAGGAAAAGTCCTTTACTTCCCTCTGAAAAATCATCAGTGTTTGGTTATAAATGGCTCATTGGTACCGGGAAAAGACCTACAGTTGTATTTTGTGTCTCACGTGACTCTTTCGAAGACTTACCTTACATGCTTTTATAGTGTTTGTTTTGTCTTTATGGATCCTAATAGACGTTGTGATGTTTTCTTTTTATAGATTTTAGCGAAAACAAAAGCAGCGTTGGGTTTGGAATGACGGGTGTAAATATTGACAGGGTAAACTTTTCCTTTCTTTTCCCTGTATGCACTAGAAACATCAGGCAAATAGATTTCTTCATTTTTCTCTTGATCATGGGACATTTGGATATCTTGGGAGTTTAACCGTTGATAGTTTTCTCAGGACAAACGTCTTTATAACTGCATATCATAACACGGAAGAAGATTGGGGAAGAATTGTCAAGTTTCATATATAATTCGCTTTCTGTCTGGCATGAATGATGCTTTTCTATTTTGTACCCGACTGAATGTGATCCCTTCATGTAAATACTTTACTGACCTGAACTCAAGTAAAAAGCTTAAGTTTTATTACGTTCTGCTTCATGTCTTCCATTGTGGTTTCTGAAACACACACACACACCTCTCAAGCATTAATATCAGAAACTGAAAACGCTGATTTGGAAGTGAGATTTGAGCCGGTCGTCACATGCGACAGAATCAAACAGCCTTGATAAAATGCGCTCTTTTAAAGGTTTCATTAGAATGCTGCATGCGGAGCCGATATAAATCTTTTCTATCTCATTATGGAATGGCATTTTTCTTCCATAACCACTCCGCTGTCTGACTTTTCATCCAAAGAAAAAGAACAGCAACAACAGAACAAAAATAACACACGCTTCTGATGTTGATGTTTGCAATAGTATAGTAAAATATAAGTATATAATATAAATAATTAATAGTATAGTGAGAAAATAACTGCGTCTCATTCTTAAATAGACAAAGAACAACAAAAACAAGGATTTCATGTGAAGGGTCTTTAATTTCATCATGTGTCTCATGAAGGCTTGTCTGATGTGAATCCACAAGAGAATGTTTATATTAATTGTGTTCTTTATTAAAACGGGTTATAGGTTTAAAGAAACACACAGTACGTAATAAAGTTTGGGATTGACTTCATCTCACATTGTTTGCGCTGCAGGTATAAACGATGCTCTGATTTCAATCTTGAGTTTCACCTCATAGACCGGATACAGATGTCAGAATATTCTTGGCCTGAAACTCACAGCAGCTCATGCAGTTTTTTTGCTCTTCTGAAAATCTACAAATCTATTTTTCTGCACTTGATGAACAGAATTTTATTTTGCAGATCAGTTTCTTTTCTCTTCTCCTGTTTTTGTTTGTCCACCTTTTAAATATTACCTAAAATGTTGTCCTAATGTTTACGTATTGAATTGAAATGTTCTTTATCTTTTTGCACATTGTGATCTTTTCTTTCTCAGAGTATACGCTCGGCTACAGAAGCATCCTTCATCTGTATTTACTTTACAGGAATATATCACGGTCAATCACTGTCTCTCTATCTGATGCTCCGGATGCTTCTGGATTGAACACCATTTTACTTTAAAGAGGTCCTGTGCATTTTTGTAAAGTCATTGTCTCATATGAATGTGATAAGATGTGATGTACAGAACAGACAGACACGAGCATTCATCTTGTAGAGGTTTTGAGCTTTGAAAGTGTGTTTGTAGATTATTCATACGAGTAGATATCATTTTCTTTTTCTGTGACTTTTTCATATCTAATCTATTTTTCATTGCACTTTTACAGCTGAATATGACATCATTTAGCACCTTTATCTCTGCTGTCTATTCTACAATGTGTTTCCTATAAAGCTACTTTGCAACAATGCATAATTATGAAAAGTGCTATAAATACATATAAATATTTATAATTAACCTTTTATCTCAGAAGATGGAGATGTTGTTCCCTGGTGATTTGACCACTTTGATGTTCGACACCTTTGTTTACCGGCCCGATATTTCCATCAGAAAATGTAAATGCTGATTCTCAGTGGATCTCACACACGCGCAGGCGTTTGAATGAGTGTGTTGTGATGGATGATGAGCGATCCATGCGTTCTCTCTCTCACCTTCAGAGTGATGTGTGCCAGCTGTTCCTGCGTCACCTGGGTTTTGTGTTGCAGCTGTCGACTCTTGCATGCGCTTGCATGGGGCCGACCCTCAGGCAGATACACTGACACGTCTGAACCCGAGGGCTCTGTGATCTCACGGGCCATCTTCTGTGTATTTTCATGCATGCAGAATCAAATGTTAGAACTTGATTGTTGCTGAATGACCGCATGGCTGATTAAAATTGTGTTTGTCGGTCTGTCGTGTGTTGTGATTTTGTGCCAGATTGAATATGGCATTGCGTAATCTGCTTTAAACATTCATAATGCTTCACATTACAGTCAGAATAAAATCAAAACTCATTTTCTTTCTCATTTATAGGAATTGTTCTTTACAACTCATATGTGCAGTTTGTTGCAGTTCAGTTGTTATGTGCTGAAAGATGTGCATATCACTTTAGTCTTTTCTGCACATATCGGCAGTGTAACATTCTTTTAAATGTATTTTTGTTTTATGATCCCAGAAGTCAGAAACTAAAGCAGATTTGGAAAGACTTGAGGGTCAGTAAACCATTTTAAAATTGAGGAAGTCGAGGAAATTATTTCAGGAGTTTTCTGTTTGTTTAGGCTTTCAGCTTGAATGTCAAACGTAATAATGTTTTGTACGGTGGCCAGAAAGGGCAAAACAAAACAACAAGTTGCAAAACTTAAAACAAATCTAAAAGCAAAATTAAAAACCCCAAAATCAAAAATAACAGGTCAGAAACCACATCGACAAATCTGTCAAACCGGAAAAGGAAGGTATTTTGCTGGAATGAGATAGATACTGCTGATTGGACGAAACTTCTGTCAATCAAGATATCCAGTGTACCATCCGTGACCGTCTTCCCCTCAGAAGATACATACAATATAAGCATATTACATGACATGTACTTTAATCTGTGTCTCTGTTGGTTACGGTGAGAGACGTGATAGTTTGTTTTCGCTTATAATTATGAACATAAATCTGGATATCTTGATTGACAGGAGTTTAATCAGCAGTATCTATCCCATTCCAGCAAAATACCTTCCTTTTCCGGTTTCACTGATTAGGGTTCGAGCCCGAAGGGCTGGAAACCTATAGTATTTGTAGGTTTTATTAGGGTTTCGAGCCCAAACCGTAAGTCGTAGAAACTCGAGACTTCGTCAGTTGGTTGTATCTGTGCAGGTTACTCAGATACAGTGAACCAGCCAAATCGGCCCAGAGGTGGCGCTATAGCGATGGCCAATGCGTTTGGGCTCAATGCTCGTAAACCGGATGTCGCACAACAAAGTGTTTGGTGTCATTGGAATCATTGGCTCCAAACTTAAAAAATGGCTATCTCCGATTTCATTTCCGGTATGCAAATGTTTCCGCTAGTCCCTGGATTTTTACCCAATCGGAACCAAACCAACGCTGATGAATTCTGTGGAGTGTGAATGTAAATATTAATAAAACAAGTTGAAGTTTCGATTCAGCGTCGCTAGGGGGCATCAAAACCGGAAGTAGCCTATTTCACTAAAATGACCATAACTCGTGAACCGTTTGAACTATCTTCATGGGGCATAGACCGTATATGTAAACCCTCAGTCCGGGGTCACAATAAAAAAGACTCGGTGTTTGGCCACTAGGTGGCGCTATAATAGCAAAGAACTCGAAAAAGGCTAGAACTATGCAACCGTTTGCCCGATCGACTTATTATTTGGTATGGTGTGTCTTTGTGTCATGCACCGTGACTGTATAAAACTTTGGCGTTTCTCAAAAAACATGGCCGCCATCGGCCAATGAATTTTGAGCATTCATTAGACCGGGTTAACGGGGGCCGATCGAAACGACACTCGCTGGGCTTGTTCGACTCGTTATCCTGAAGGTCTGTAAGAAATATGAACTTATTCGGCCACCGGGGGCGAAAAAACGTTTTTGGAGTGCATAAACAATTGTATATCACGTGACATTTGACATATACTCAAACTATTGTTATCATATGATAGCTCTTCTCATTCTGAACAACTTTGCCTCTGGACACGCTTCTGTCGATTGAACAGATCGTGAGTTATCGCAGATGATGTTAAAAACCTACTTTCGCAAACTAGTCCTTGGTTTTTCAACTGATCAGAACCAAACCAACGCAGATGACTTCTGTGGAGTGTGAATGTAAATAATTATTGAAAAAAAGTTGAAATTTATATTCATACACGGTAGGGGGGGGGGCAAAAAACGGAACTGGGCGGAGCCTAAGACACTTAAACGGACGTTGTTAGAGAAGGGTTTGAGATAGCTTCACGGGGCTTTAAACATATGTGAAGACCATCGCTCTGAGCTCACGGAAAAAAGAACACGGTGATTGGACACTAGGTGGCGCTATAACGGGAACAATGGCACTAAATACTGTAATTATGCAACGGCTCTGACTCTGATACGCTTTGAAAATAAAGGCCTCGGCCCAGGAACTTCAGACTTCTTGAGTTTGAAAGCACCTTCTCTTCAACTTAAAAGCCAACAACAATGAAAATCGGATACTCATTAACGAATTGTCTAAATGATTTGACAGTCAGAAAAATAACATTCTTGAAGTATACGTGCATGTTTCTGTAATCATGCATAGTTTCTATGAGTTCATACCTGACCCCCTAACCCGTTCATGAATGCATGACTGCTTTTGACTGCCTTAAACCTCGAAACCCGCTAAATGCTGCTTGCAGCTTTAATTGTTGTAATCTTTGCATTGCATTTTTTATATATTTTCACTATACTGCGAGGATAATACTAGATTTCTCCGAATTTTATATCTGATGACACAGTTGGTCAGGATGCTCTCTATCGTGCAGCGATAGAAGTTCACCAGGATAGTTGAAGACAGTTGGTTCTTCTTCAGTGTCCTCAGAAAGAAGAGACGCTGGTGAGCCTTCTTGACCAGGCATGAGGTGTTGGTGGTCCAGGACAGGTCCTCCGAAATATGAGTCCCCAGGAACTTAGAACTGGAAACACGTTCAACAGCCATCCCGTTAATGTGGATGAGGTCGTGTGTGCCTCCTTTTGCCTTCCTGAAGTCCACGATGATCTCCTTTGTCTTGGAGGAGATCATGATCCATATAGATATTTGTTCCAAATATCCTAAGATCATGTTCCATATAGATATTTTGTAAATTTTCAACCCAAAATATATAAAAACTTTATTTTTGTGAGTGGATGGCCTGCTAGTGCCTCGGATTAACAACTTCAAAGGCGATTTTCAATATTTAAATTTGTTGCACCCTTCACCCTTTACCCTTTTACACTCTTGTATCTCCACCAGATATTGTCCCATCTTAACAACCCATATATCAATAAAAAGCTTAACTATTCAGCTTTCAGTTGATGTAAAAATCTCCATTTCGAAAAATTGACCCATAAGACTGTTTTTGTTGTCCATGGTCACATATTGTCACATCATTGTTTTAATGATATCATTGACTTTCAAAACGTAATTGAAGTAAACATACTCAACTTTGTATAAAAGAGAAACCAAAATTACATAACGATATCATTGCGTAATAATAAACCTCAACAAAGACGTATCGCATCAGATCTTGGCATAAAGACTATGATGTGACTAACAAATAACCAATAACAAAATCATTGTTCTATCTATTAAACAAACAGTTCTCTCAATTATACAGAACATAACACATGTGGTCATCCCCACTTTAATAACACAATGGCGCGTGTACTTTGATCTTGTGTCGTGTTTAACATCATTGCCCACCTTTACTGTCAGACTCCGCGTTCAGGGGGTTTGTCGCACAGGCACAGTGTCCACATGAAGTGAAATGACACAGCAGCAAAACAAACATGAGCATTTCTATTCAACTGTAGGCAGTGGCGGTTTTAGGCACGGGCGAACGCGGCATTTTTTCATGTCACGTGGGGGGCCGCACCGGCACGAGCAATAAAAGAAACTCTGGGCCGCAGCAAATCGGTTATCTATTATCTATTCATTCATTGTGTGGGGAATTGGCAAATTGGCGCCCCTGTATGCTGAAAAGATAAAGGTATGCAATTGCCATGTTGTGTGAAAAGACACTGCGGTGTTTAGCCTAGTCGTTAGAGCGCCCGACTCTCATTCGGTCAGACGCCGGTTCGAGGCCCGCGCAGGGCAGGTAGAACTTATACAACAAATTTGGTTTTAAGTCAACAAACACGAGATCTAATTTCACCATAATATTGTGCTTTGCAACAAAACTGTTACAAGTTCAGTTATTATGATTTATTTCCATCAGTCGGGTTAACGTAAGGTCCCGTAATGAGCAAACAGAATTTTCCAATCTGTAGCTAGTTTCTAAGACGAACATAAACTTTGCTATTTATTTGCTACATCACACATGTCATGAATATGAAGGTTTTATGCATGTTTATGACAACTGCTCAATTATGACATTTTTAATGCAAATATTGTTTGTTTGAGGTCTTTGTTGACAACTTTACATTAACCTATACATCTTAACCTGTCATAATTGTCATAAAAACATGACATAGCAGATTAATAATTGAATGTAAGACACTACTTAGCTGGTGTTGACATAATTTAGTTTTTTCGGGGGGGGGGGTTCTCGCCCGGGGTGCAATTCAATGTAGAACCAACACTGACTGTAGGGAAAAACACACATCAAACCCTTCAACAAAATGAAGCGTCGACACTGGTGCTAAATAACGTTAGCAGAACACACGCCCGTGCGCTTTTCTGTCACGCGTCTAAAAATATAAACGTAGGTCAAAATGTTTCATTTTTTCTCAAATCAATGACATTTTATTTACATTCATACGTTGGTCGTCGTCGTAATGAAATGAAAAGAATGCGAGGGAGGCGTCTTACCTTTGAACGTTTCTTTCCCAAGACTTGAGCTTTCAGCTTTTCCTCATATCAAGAGAGCACAGAAGCACATGATTCCGACCGAAATGCCATTTGATGTTTTCCAGGAAATATAAATTGTGCTTCTATAAATCCGCGTGTCCTCACCTGCTGTTGAGCAGCAGAACACCTGTTCCGAGTCTCAGACGTCACGAGTCGATCGACTGGCTGCGCGGGATCGGACAAGCAGAAGCGATCAAAACATACTACGGTGAAGGCGGGGGACGTGAATATTCATGACGTTCTCTGAAACACGTCGCGTACGCCTGCGTGGTTTGCGAAGGTTTTTTATTTGTATTTTTTTAAATGCTTTATTGAACATTTTGTTATAACAAAACAATGTTACAACAGAAACTTAACATAAAGAAACACGTAGATTAATGAAAAGAGAGAAAATAAAACATTTCCATGGCTCGAAATAGACAAGACAAGACAAAAATAATAATTATAATAATAATAAAACAAAAACAAATACAGGAGAGGGAGTTACACAAATAATATTTATTTTACAAATTAAATAGGTTGAAAAGCTTACAAGTCCTTTGTGCTTTCATGTTGGAAGAAAACATAATTGTTTTTAAATACAGTTTTATCTCTTGTATAAATACTATAAAAATAGGTTTGCTATTAGAAAATGTACATTTATGTATATAAAATTTATATAGAGAAAGAATTAGGTTGATTATAAAACAAGCATTTTGGTCACCTTCAAAAAATAAAAAAATAACAGTTTTGGGTTAATAAAAAACCCTTCAGTGGTTTGCGGAGGTTGAGGGCAGACCAGGCTCGTGAATACCGTTGCGTATTGATACTCAAAGTTAAACTTCGCCGTGGCAGGATAACCAAACACGGATTAACAATTCACGCATGACTGGATGTGCGGGTGCTTTAAAACACGGTTTTCCCACATAAGCACGTCCCATGTTAGATTTCAAATGCTTAATAAAATGCTTATTGTATCAACCGTTTGATTGCTAAATTATATTTATGTTGTATGTTTAGAAGCGTGACACGTTTCTTTACAGATTTAGGGCAGAAAATGCGCAGGTTTGGCACAACATGCAGAACTAGATGAGGAAAAGTTTGTGAACAAACTTTATGTTGGCTTGAGAAAGTCTGGTGAAATAGTTTGAATTGTGAGATAGAAAGGAAAAAGAGGTTAGTGTTATAGATAAAAAGATAATTAGATAAAAAGATAAGTAGGTAAGTAGACAGACAGACAGACAGACAGACAGACAGACAGACAGACAGATTTGCATTTAGTCATTCAGCAGACACGTTTATCCAAAGCGACATTTTTTTCAAAGAGACAAAATTATTATTTTATTTTTTACAGAAAAGAGCTAGAGAGGAAAAGAGGTTACTAAAAAGATAAAGAGGAAAAAGAGATAAAAAGATAAAAGATAAAGGTAGTAGACAATAAGATAGGTAGGTAGAGAATAATGCAGAGATTTATAGAGAGTGAGTGTATGTTCATGTTTAAAAGATGAGAATTGTAAAGAAAGAAAGAATAAATGGAAAGAAAGAATAAATGAAAAGAAAGAAAGATGGATGGATGGATAAATAGATAGAGATTAGTGCATTCAGCAGACACGTTTATCCAAAGCGACTATTATTTTTTTTCAAAGAGACAAAATTATTATTATATTTTTAAAGAAAAGAGCTAGAGAGGAAAAGAGGTTAATAAAAAGATAGAGATAAAAAGATAAAGAGATAAAAAGATAAATAGTAGTAAGATAGGTAGGTAGAGATGAATGCAGAGATTTATAGAGAGTGAGAGTATGTTCATGTTTAAAAGATAAGAATTGTAAAGAAAGAAAGAATAAGTGTAAAGAAAGAAAGATGGAGGGATGGATAAATAGATAGAGATTAGTGCATTCAGCAGACACGTTTATCCAAAGCGACAAAATTATTATTATATTTTTAAAGAAAAGAGCTAGAGAAGAAAAGAGGTTAATAAAAAGAAAGATAAAGAGCTAAAGAGATAAAAAGAAAGATAAAAAGAAAGATAGTAGTAAGATAGGTAGGTAGAGATGAATGCAGAGATTTATAGAGAGTGAGTGAATGTTCATGTTTAAAAGATAAGAATTGTAAAGAAAGAAAGAATAAATGTAAAGAAAGAAAGATGGAGGGATGGATAAATAGATAGAGATTAGTGCATTCAGCAGACACGTTTATCCAAAGCGACAAAATTATTATTATATTTTTAAAGAAAAGAGCTAGAGAAGAAAAGAGGTTAATAAAAAGAAAGATAAAGAGCTAAAGAGATAAAAAGAAAGATAAAAAGAAAGATAAAAAGAAAGATAGTAGTAAGATAGGTAGGTAGAGATGAATGCAGAGATTTATAGAGAGTGAGAGTATGTTCATGTTTAAAAGATAAGAATTGTAAAGAAAGAAAGAATAAGTGTAAAGAAAGAAAGATGGAGGGATGGATAAATAGATAGAGATTAGTGCATTCAGCAGACACGTTTATCCAAAGCGACAAAATTATTATTATATTTTTAAAGAAAAGAGCTAGAGAAGAAAAGAGGTTAATAAAAAGAAAGATAAAGAGCTAAAGAGATAAAAAGAAAGATAAAAAGAAAGATAGTAGTAAGATAGGTAGGTAGAGATGAATGCAGAGATTTATAGAGAGTGAGTGAATGTTCATGTTTAAAAGATAAGAATTGTAAAGAAAGAAAGAATAAATGTAAAGAAAGAAAGATGGAGGGATGGATAAATAGATAGAGATTAGTGCATTCAGCAGACACGTTTATCCAAAGCGACAAAATTATTATTATATTTTTAAAGAAAAGAGCTAGAGAAGAAAAGAGGTTAATAAAAAGAAAGATAAAGAGCTAAAGAGATAAAAAGAAAGATAAAAAGAAAGATAAAAAGAAAGATAGTAGTAAGATAGGTAGGTAGAGATGAATGCAGAGATTTATAGAGAGTGAGAGTATGTTCATGTTTAAAAGATAAGAATTGTAAAGAAAGAAAGAATAAGTGTAAAGAAAGAAAGATGGAGGGATGGATAAATAGATAGAGATTAGTGCATTCAGCAGACACGTTTATCCAAAGCGACAAAATTATTATTATATTTTTAAAGAAAAGAGCTAGAGAAGAAAAGAGGTTAATAAAAAGAAAGATAAAGAGCTAAAGAGATAAAAAGAAAGATAAAAAGAAAGATAGTAGTAAGATAGGTAGGTAGAGATGAATGCAGAGATTTATAGAGAGTGAGTGAATGTTCATGTTTAAAAGATAAGAATTGTAAAGAAAGAAAGAATAAATGTAAAGAAAGAAAGATGGAGGGATGGATAAATAGATAGAGATTAGTGCATTCAGCAGACACGTTTATCCAAAGCGACAAAATTATTATTATATTTTTAAAGAAAAGAGCTAGAGAAGAAAAGAGGTTAATAAAAAGAAAGATAAAGAGCTAAAGAGATAAAAAGAAAGATAAAAAGAAAGATAAAAAGAAAGATAGTAGTAAGATAGGTAGGTAGAGATGAATGCAGAGATTTATAGAGAGTGAGAGTATGTTCATGTTTAAAAGATAAGAATTGTAAAGAAAGAAAGAATAAGTGTAAAGAAAGAAAGATGGAGGGATGGATAAATAGATAGAGATTAGTGCATTCAGCAGACACGTTTATCCAAAGCGACAAAATTATTATTATATTTTTAAAGAAAAGAGCTAGAGAAGAAAAGAGGTTAATAAAAAGAAAGATAAAGAGCTAAAGAGATAAAAAGAAAGATAAAAAGAAAGATAGTAGTAAGATAGGTAGGTAGAGATGAATGCAGAGATTTATAGAGAGTGAGTGAATGTTCATGTTTAAAAGATAAGAATTGTAAAGAAAGAAAGAATAAATGTAAAGAAAGAAAGATGGAGGGATGGATAAATAGATAGAGATTAGTGCATTCAGCAGACACGTTTATCCAAAGCGACAAAATTATTATTATATTTTTAAAGAAAAGAGCTAGAGAAGAAAAGAGGTTAATAAAAAGAAAGATAAAGAGCTAAAGAGATAAAAAGAAAGATAAAAAGAAAGATAAAAAGAAAGATAGTAGTAAGATAGGTAGGTAGAGATGAATGCAGAGATTTATAGAGAGTGAGAGTATGTTCATGTTTAAAAGATAAGAATTGTAAAGAAAGAAAGAATAAGTGTAAAGAAAGAAAGATGGAGGGATGGATAAATAGATAGAGATTAGTGCATTCAGCAGACACGTTTATCCAAAGCGACAAAATTATTATTATATTTTTAAAGAAAAGAGCTAGAGAAGAAAAGAGGTTAATAAAAAGAAAGATAAAGAGCTAAAGAGATAAAAAGAAAGATAAAAAGAAAGATAGTAGTAAGATAGGTAGGTAGAGATGAATGCAGAGATTTATAGAGAGTGAGTGAATGTTCATGTTTAAAAGATAAGAATTGTAAAGAAAGAAAGAATAAATGTAAAGAAAGAAAGATGGAGGGATGGATAAATAGATAGAGATTAGTGCATTCAGCAGACACGTTTATCCAAAGCGACAAAATTATTATTATATTTTTAAAGAAAAGAGCTAGAGAAGAAAAGAGGTTAATAAAAAGAAAGATAAAAAGAAAGATAAAGAGCTAAAGAGATAAAAAGAAAGATAAAAAGAAAGATAGTAGTAAGATAGGTAGGTAGAGATGAATGCAGAGATTTATAGAGAGTGAGTGTATGTTCATGTTTAAAAGATAAGAATTGTAAAGAAAGAAAGAATAAATGTAAAGAAAGAAAGATGGAGGGATGGATAAATAGATAGAGATTAGTGCATTCAACAGACACGTTTATCCAAAGCGACAAAATTATTATTATATTTTTAAAGAAAAGAGCTAGAGAAGAAAAGAGGTTAATAAAAAGAAAGATAAAAAGAAAGATAAAAAGAAAGATAAAAAGAAAGATAAAGAGCTAAAGAGATAAAAAGAAAGATAAAAAGAAAGATAGTAGTAAGATAGGTAGGTAGAGATGAATGCAGAGATTTATAGAGAGTGAGTGTATGTTCATGTTTAAAAGATAAGAATTGTAAAGAAAGAAAGAATAAATGTAAAGAAAGAAAGATGGAGGGATGGATAAATAGATAGAGATTAGTGCATTCAACAGACACGTTTATCCAAAGCGACAAAATTATTATTATATTTTTAAAGAAAAGAGCTAGAGAAGAAAAGAGGTTAATAAAAAGAAAGATAAAAAGAAAGATAAAGAGCTAAAGAGATAAAAAGAAAGATAAAAAGAAAGATAAAAAGATAAATAGTAGTAAGATAGGTAGGTAGAGATGAATGCAGAGATTTATAGAGAGTGAGTGTATGTTCATGTTTAAAAGATAAGAATTGTAAAGAAAGAAAGAATAAATGAAAAGAAAGAAAGATGGAGGGATGGATAAATAGATAGAGATTAGTGCATTCAGCAGACACGTTTATCCAAAGCGACAAAATTATTATTATATTTTTAAAGAAAAGAGCTAGAAAAAAAAGAGGTTAACAAAAAGAAAAAAAGAGATAAAAAGAAAGAAAAAGAGCTAAAGAGATAAAAAGAAAGATAAAAAGATAAATAGTAGTAAGATAGTTAGGTAGAGATGAATGCAGAGATTTATAGAGAGTGTGTGTGTGTGTGTGTGTGTGTGTGTGTGTGTGTGTGTGTGTGTGTGTGTGTGTGTGTGTGTGTGTGTGTGTGTGTGTGTGTGTGTGTGTATGTTTGAAAGTTGGCAGTTGACATTTGGAACATAAACATCTCCCCTGAACATTCCGTCAATGTAAGTCAATGGGACTTTTTTGAGAGTTTGATCGGCATTTTTAGGAAA
Organism: Barbatula barbatula; assembly: GCF_947034865.1. Lineage (NCBI taxonomy): Eukaryota > Metazoa > Chordata > Actinopteri > Cypriniformes > Nemacheilidae > Barbatula > Barbatula barbatula. The sequence continues at coordinate 701,248 of NC_136772.1, forward strand.
ACCGTAAGTCCAATCCCTTAGAAAAGATATAGCAACTCGAGTGAGACCAGACTGAAGATGCGTGGGAAGTTTAGTGGCTGTAGCTTAAAAGCTCTAGGAGGAGTAGCAGTCAGAAAATTTTTGTCGGAAGAATAATAATAATAAGTTTATTTAGCATAACAGTATGTTGGCTCTCTCAAGCCAACATAATTAGTATTTTTGGGTGAACTGTCCCTTTAAATTCTGAGAGCATTTTTGGAACCTTTCCGTTTGAAAAGTCAACAGCGTCATTTCGAACTTTCTGTCGGCGTCACCTCCTTTGAACTCCAGAGCGTCGCGAGTTGTTGTTGAGGTAAGTCGCAGATATTTTTGCTCGTGTTTGATGTTGTTATATTTGGATTTTTAACACATCAAATGTTTGTTTAATACATAAATCTTAAACTTTGCATTGTTGTGTTAAAATAATCCTTCTAACATTGCAAAGTAATCGACGAAGACGAACAAACGTATGTTCAAGAGTACTTGACAAACTGACGCTGTTTGTACGTTAACGTTACCCGCCATCTAAGTTAGACGTTGTGCTGGTCGAAATATCTTAGAAATACACTAAAGTATTATTATTATTTGTGTTCTGTGCATATAGTTTGCTTTAACGTAAAGTGCTAAGCGCTTTGTGTACGATATTTTGTCGAACAAAACAACTTGCTAATGCGATTTATGATATGAAATAAGACTTTAAGTTTGTTAACTCGAAATTAGTTTAGAAAAGAAATACAAACTTCTTTCAGGAGCCTACAAACTAATGTTTTATTTAATACAAATGTCTTTGAAATGGATACTTTGACTGAATAAGGAAAAAAGGGCAGCAAATAAGAGCACAGAATAGATGGAGGCATCTAATGAAAATATGGATATATGTACTGTGAGTGTTGTTTTGACTGGTAGTGTAAATGTCTGATTCTCAATGCACATTAATAATTTCTTCATGGTCTCTACTTTACAGGTGAAATCTGTTGGTGGATCCATTGCGTGAGCCATCGAGATTATCGAGCACAACCCTTGATTTATTCAGATCAATTGCTAGATCTGTTCTTGGAGCCATTTACGATTGTGATATCGTTTGTGTGATCCAGTGCAGGATCAATTGATATTTGGAGGTACGTTTTTTTTTCATTTGTATTTTGAAGGTCTCGCATGTTTATTCTCATTTTTCACAATCTTTTTGGCATCAGTTCATAACCTTTTTCAAACACTGGGTCAAATAACCCATTTATCATGACCACAATATTCGTAAGATTCATGTTTCTTTTAGGGATGCACCGATATGTAAATTTTGGCTGATAACTGATGATTCTTTAACATCGGAAGCCGATATACAGTATCTAGATATTAATAAAATTAATATTAATTTCTGCCTTTATATGAAAACATTCACTGCAGAAAACAAGGTAGCCTTTAGTTCTCTTTTGTCCCTGAAAATCATGTACCAGGCTACGTTACTTAACTTAATTATTTAACCTTCAAACCTTTCTGGAATATTTAACAAACAAATTATAGATGTTCTTCCAGAGCAACCCAGAAAAATGTTCTTAATAGCCACATGTCTAACAGGCCTCAAGACAGAAAGCATTCAGACAGCAGTCTGATTCAAACAATATACTTTTGTTTCTATAATTTACACATTCAAATACTGTATCTTCATACTGTACCTACATCAACAAAGTTTTGCTAATAGCAGTAAGTGAATGATCACGACAGAGAGACTATACTGTACTGTATTTGAAGTGTGAGCAGCGTGCAGCTGAATAAGTTTAACCAGAGAAAATTATTTATTGGATATAATATATAATTATATGTATATAATATATACATATGTTTTATTATCGGACGATACCGATAACATAAAAAAATTACATTTATCAGCCGATACCGATATGGCTAATAATTTATCGTGCATCCCAATCTTTTTTAAAAGATCTTTCAAAACATACTGCTTTAAAAATAGTTAAATATACATTAAAAAACTAAAATGTCATGCTTGACGGACACAGCTAAATGCATCTCCATGTGGAGAAAGCAATTGTAAAATAAAACTTAACTTGTCAAAGCAATTGTTAAAGGTTTATGCAAGAATTGTAAAAACTGTAATATCTTTCTAGATCCCTAGCGAGGTCTGCTGACATATCATCTGTTAGATCCACTGCAAGTCCAGTGCCGGATCAGTAGATTTCAGGAATGTTGTTTCGTTATTTGCTTTATTTAGTTGAATTTGGAGTGTGATGTACATTTATTTATCGTCCTTCTAGATTCATAGCGAAATTAAGCTGTTGAGGAGATTGTTTTGCTTCGGCAAAGCACAGCAAAGCTTTAACAGCAAAGGACAACAGTGTACCAGTCAGGGAAACTATCCAAATCTGGCGGATTCCAGTAAAATGATGAGAAAGATCCGAACAGAAACCGATGAGGTATGTCAGTTCACTACAGGTTCCTGTCTTTTCCAAAAGAAGAAAGTTTATTCATGATCAAGAAAGAGTTCTCACACCTAGAAGCAAAGACTCTTACTGAGAAGAGAAGTACACAAGAATGCTACACAACAATAACTGCTATATAATGGCAGTAAAAATTTAAACGTATTGTATTGTACTCTAATATGTAATTCAGTTATAATGTTCATTGAAGAAATAACTCAAATAAAAGTTATAACTCAATAAAAAAAATCAAATAAAGTAACGTCAATGTAATTTTCCCTTGCAGTTTCTATCTGCTACAGTGGCTAGCCCAAGGATGGATGAGGTGACATCTAATCAAAAATCTTACAAAAGCTTTCTTCATGAAGAAATATTAATGCCAAGTGTGCCATTCGACACCAATCCACCTGATGAGAACAAAATACAGTCACTGTCCCGATCCAACCCAGTGCAGTTATGGGATGAGGAATACAGGAGGTTCTTCCTTATAAAGAAGGAAAGAAAGCTCAAGAAGGTGAAAATAATTGAACATCCTCCACCTTCTACTAAATGCCAAGCCTGGATGGAGACAGACACCACGCAAGATTCAAAGGTGAAGGTAGAAGGCAGTAAAGTTAAGAGGTTTAGAACAAAGAGACTGCACAAAGTTGCTAAACCTCAACAAGATGAAATCGAGCTTGGAGTAGAGATGATAAAACCACCCAAAGGGCAAGGACAAAGAAAGGAAAAGAAGGTCATGGTTATTGATGGTCATTTTCCATGTCCTTCTACGGTGAAATATGCCTGGAACGAGACGAGTGATGAGCCAGTAGTCCAAAAAGAGGCAATACTAGTACAGAGGGCAGTTAACATGACGACATCCACTAAGGTATCAGGGTTGTTGACTTTTAGATGAAAAATAACTTATTTACTTAATTGTCTGTACTAAAGCACATGTAACAAGAGTACAATAGTTTTTGTATAGCATTTTTCATTTAATGTTTCAAAATGCCAGTTAAAATGTAAACGTATTGTAATGTACTCTAATGAACATTATAACTGAACTACATACTGTATTAAAGGATGCTCAGAGAATCAGAAAAAAATTAATCAAGTAACATCAATGTATTGTTCCCTTGCAGTTAGCAGCGTCATCTGCTTCAGTGATTAGACCATGGAAGGATGAGGTGACAAGCGGCTTTACTTTTGAAATAATATTGCCCAATGTGCCAATGGACACCACTCCGTGTGATGTGCCGGTCTTCCAGAGAGAACAGGAAAAACGAGAAAAGGATGAGGTTAAAAAGACTTTAAAAGTCAGTACTCCACCATCAACCAAGGGACAGGGTGTTCGGATGTTAGATCCGTGCATTCTGAAAACTGTGTGGGAACCTGAGGAGCCATTGGAAATGAAGAACTTCTGCACAATGACAGAACTAAAGGCCTATGAAAGGAAACAGCATATGCTAAAGATGGCAAGAAAAGAGCAAGAGAGACAAAGGATAATTGAGCTTGGAGAACAGGTCGACAATCTGTCGCTGAAAAAACGACTCAGCAAGAAGTGCAGCAAGTTGTTCAACAAGACTTTTCTCCATCAGAGTTCTGCAGAGGTCCCGATACACCCGCACCTGTCCCAAGCCCAGAGTCATTTACTTTATATTTAGCGCGTAGTCAGATGGTAGCAGTCTTGCTCGCTACTTAGATACTTAGAGCCAGCCATGTCGGACCATAGAGGGCGCTACAGCGATGCTGAACGTGTTTCCGCTAATTTGCATTTTAAGCAAAAAACAAAATAAATTCTAAACTTGTCCCTGGATTTTTGCCCGATCAAAACCAAACCAACGCTGATTAATTCTGTGGAGAGTGATTTTAATTTTTTTACTTTTTATAATTTTCAAAGCACAGTGATTGTCTAAAAGGATATTGCGTATCTAAAAAAAAACGGATTTCATCGGCCAATGAAGTTTGAGCACTCATTAGACCGGGTTAACGGAGGCCGATTGAACGACACTCCCTGGGCTTGTTCGACTCAGGGTACTGAAGGTCTGTAAGAAATATCATATAATTTCAATAGTTTGGGTAAATGTCAAATGACATGTGATACACTATTGTTTAGGCAACCAAAAGGCGAGTAACTTTTTGCCAGTTTTACTGTTATAGCACCACCTAGTGTCCAAACGCTGTGGCCTTTTGTAGGTGACCTCCGGGTGATGGTCTACACATATGTTCCAAACCCCATGATGATATTTCTAAAAGTTCTTGAGTTATGGCCATTTTTATGTAATAGGCTCTGCCCATTTGGAACCTTCGGCACCCCTTAGTGACTTTGAAAGGAAATTTCAACTTTTTTTCGATAATTATTTACACTCACACTCCACAGATGTCATCTGCATTGGTTTGGTTCTGATCGGTAGAAAAACCTGGGTTATATTATTAGGGTTTGAGACCATAGGGCTAGAAACCTATTGCATTTGTGGGTTTTATTATAAGGGTTTGAGACCGTAGGGCTAGAAATCTATTGCATTTGTGGGTTTTATTATTAGGGTTCGAGACCGTAGGGCTAGAAACCTATTGTATTTGTGGGTTATATTATTAGGGTTTGAGACCATAGGGCTAGAAACCTATTGCATTTGTGGGTTTTATTATTAGGGTTTGAGACCGTAGGGCTAGAAACCTATTGTATTTGTGGGTTTTATTATAAGGGTTTGAGACCGTAGGGCTAGAAACCTATTGCATTTGTGGGTTTTATTATTAGGGTTTGAGACCGTAGGGCTAGAAACCTATTGTATTTGTGGGTTTTATTATAAGGGTTTGAGACCGTAGGGCTAGAAACCTATTGCATTTGTGGGTTTTATTATTAGGGTTTGAGACCGTAGGGCTAGAAACCTATTGCATTTGTGGGTTTTATTATTAGGGTTCGAGACCGTAGGGCTAGAAACCTATTGTATTTGTGGGTTTTATTATTAGGGTTTGAGACCGTAGGGCTAGAAACCTATTGCATTTGTGGGTTTTATTATTAGGGTTTGAGACCGTAGGGCTAGAAACCTATTGCATTTGTGGGTTTTATTATTAGGGTTTGAGACCGTAGGGCTAGAAACCTATTGCATTTGTGGATTTTATTATAAGGGTTTGAGACCGTAGGGCTAGAAACCTATTGTATTTGTGGGTTTTATTATTAGGGTTTGAGACCGTAGGGCTAGAAACCTATTGCATTTGTGGGTTTTATTATTAGGGTTTGAGACCGTAGGGCTAGAAACCTATTGCATTTGTGGGTTTTATTATTAGGGTTTGAGACCGTAGGGCTAGAAACCTATTGCATTTGTGGATTTTATTATAAGGGTTTGAGACCGTAGGGCTAGAAACCTATTGTATTTGTGGGTTTTATTATTAGGGTTCGAGACCGTAGGGCTAGAAACCTATTGCATTTGTGGGTTTTATTATTAGGGTTTGAGACCGTAGGGCTAGAAACCTATTGCATTTGTGGGTTTTATTATTAGGGTTTGAGACCGTAGGGCTAGAAACCTATTGCATTTGTGGGTTTTATTATTAGGGTTTGAGACCGTAGGGCTAGAATTTGTGGGTTTTATTATTAGGGTTCGAGACCGTAGGGCTAGAAACCTATTGTATTTGTGGATTTTATTATTAGGGTTTGAGACCGTAGGGCTAGAAACATATTGCATTTGTGGATTTTATTATAAGGGTTTGAGACCGTAGGGCTAGAAACCTATTGCATTTGTGGATTTTATTATAAGGGTTTGAGACCGTAGGGCTAGAAACCTATTGCATTTGTGGATTTTATTATTAGGGTTTGAGACCGTAGGGCTAGAAACATATTGCATTTGTGGATTTTATTATAAGGGTTTGAGACCGTAGGGCTAGAAACCTATTGTATTTGTGGGTTTTATTATTAGGGTTCGAGACCGTAGGGCTAGAAACCTATTGTATTTGTGGATTTTATTATAAGGGTTTGAGACCGTAGGGCTAGAAACCTATTGCATTTGTGGGTTTTATTATTAGGGTTTGAGACCGTAGGGCTAGAAACCTATTGTATTTGTGGGTTTTATTATTAGGGTTTGAGACCGTAGGGCTAGAAACCTATTGCATTTGTGGGTTTTATTATAAGGGTTTGAGACCGTAGGGCTAGAAACCTATTGTATTTGTGGGTTTTATTATTAGGGTTTGAGACCGTAGGGCTAGAAACCTATTGTATTTGTGGATTTTATTATTAGGGTTTGAGACCGTAGGGCTAGAAACCTATTGCATTTGTGGGTTTTATTATTAGGGTTCGAGACCGTAGGGCTAGAAACCTATTGTATTTGTGGGTTTTATTATTAGGGTTTGAGCCCGTAGGGCTAGAAACCTATTGCATTTGTGGGTTTTATTATTAGGGTTCGAGACCGTAGGGCTAGAAACCTATTGTATTTGTGGGTTTTATTATTAGGGTTTGAGACCGTAGGGCTAGAAACCTATTGTATTTGTGGATTTTATTATAAGGGTTTGAGCCCGTAGGGCTAGAAACCTATTGCATTTGTGGGTTTTATTATTAGGGTTCGAGACCGTAGGGCTAGAAACCTATTGTATTTGTGGGTTTTATTATTAGGGTTTGAGACCGTAGGGCTAGAAACCTATTGTATTTGTGGATTTTATTATTAGGGTTTGAGACCGTAGGGCTAGAAACCTATTGCATTTGTGGGTTTTATTATTAGGGTTTGAGACCGTAGGGCTAGAATTTGTGGGTTTTATTATAAGGGTTTGAGACCGTAGGGCTAGAAACCTATTGCATTTGTGGATTTTATTATAAGGGTTTGAGACCGTAGGGCTAGAAACCTATTGTATTTGTGGGTTTTATTATTAGGGTTTGAGACCGTAGGGCTAGAAACCTATTGTATTTGTGGATTTTATTATAAGGGTTTGAGACCGTAGGGCTAGAAACCTATTGTATTTGTGGATTTTATTATAAGGGTTTGAGACCGTAGGGCTAGACACCTATTGTATTTGTGGGTTTTATTATTAGGGTTTGAGACCGTAGGGCTAGAAACCTATTGTATTTGTGGATTTTATTATAAGGGTTTGAGACCGTAGGGCTAGAAACCTATTGCATTTGTGGGTTTTATTATTAGGGTTTGAGACCGTAGGGCTAGAAACCTATTGCATTTGTGGGTTTTATTATTAGGGTTTGAGACCGTAGGGCTAGAATTTGTGGGTTTTATTATAAGGGTTTGAGACCGTAGGGCTAGAAACCAATTGCATTTGTGGGTTTTATTATTAGGGTTTGAGACCGTAGGGCTAGAAACCTATTGCATTTGTGGGTTTTATTATTAGGGTTTGAGACCGTAGGGCTAGAATTTGTGGGTTTTATTATAAGGGTTTGAGACCGTAGGGCTAGAAACCTATTGCATTTGTGGATTTTATTATTAGGGTTTGAGACCGTAGGGCTAGAAACCTATTGCATTTGTGGATTTTATTATTAGGGTTTGAGACCGTAGGGCTAGAAACCTATTGCATTTGTGGGTTTTATTATTAGGGTTTGAGACCGTAGGGCTAGAATTTGTGGGTTTTATTATAAGGGTTTGAGACCGTAGGGCTAGAAACCAATTGCATTTGTGGGTTTTATTATTAGGGTTTGAGACCGTAGGGCTAGAAACCTATTGCATTTGTGGGTTTTATTATTAGGGTTTGAGACCGTAGGGCTAGAAACCTATTGTATTTGTGGGTTTTATTATTAGGGTTTGAGACCGTAGGGCTAGAAACCTATTGCATTTGTGGGTTTTATTATTAGGGTTCGAGACCGTAGGGCTAGAAACCTATTGCATTTGTGGGTTTTATTATAAGGGTTTGAGACCGTAGGGCTAGAAACCTATTGCATTTGTGGGTTTTATTATTAGGGTTCGAGACCGTAGGGCTAGAAACCTATTGTATTTGTGGGTTTTATTATTAGGGTTTGAGACCGTAGGGCTAGAAACCTATTGCATTTGTGGGTTTTATTATTAGGGTTTGAGACCGTAGGGCTAGAAACCTATTGCATTTGTGGGTTTTATTATTAGGGTTTGAGACCGTAGGGCTAGAAACCTATTGCATTTGTGGGTTTTATTATTAGGGTTCGAGACCGTAGGGCTAGAAACCTATTGCATTTGTGGGTTTTATTATAAGGGTTTGAGACCGTAGGGCTAGAAACCTATTGCATTTGTGGGTTTTATTATTAGGGTTCGAGACCGTAGGGCTAGAAACCTATTGTATTTGTGGGTTTTATTATTAGGGTTTGAGACCGTAGGGCTAGAAACCTATTGCATTTGTGGGTTTTATTATTAGGGTTTGAGACCGTAGGGCTAGAAACCTATTGCATTTGTGGGTTTTATTATTAGGGTTTGAGACCGTAGGGCTAGAAACCTATTGCATTTGTGGGTTTTATTATTAGGGTTTGAGACCGTAGGGCTAGAAACCTATTGTATTTGTGGATTTTATTATAAGGGTTTGAGACCGTAGGGCTAGAAACCTATTGCATTTGTGGATTTTATTATTAGGGTTTGAGACCGTAGGGCTAGAAACCTATTGCATTTGTGGATTTTATTATTAGGGTTTGAGACCGTAGGGCTAGAAACCTATTGCATTTGTGGGTTTTATTATTAGGGTTTGAGACCGTAGGGCTAGAATTTGTGGGTTTTATTATAAGGGTTTGAGACCGTAGGGCTAGAAACCAATTGCATTTGTGGGTTTTATTATTAGGGTTTGAGACCGTAGGGCTAGAATTTGTGGGTTTTATTATAAGGGTTTGAGACCGTAGGGCTAGAAACCAATTGCATTTGTGGGTTTTATTATTAGGGTTTGAGACCGTAGGGCTAGAATTTGTGGGTTTTATTATAAGGGTTTGAGACCGTAGGGCTAGAAACCAATTGCATTTGTGGGTTTTATTATTAGGGTTTGAGACCGTAGGGCTAGAAACCTATTGCATTTGTGGGTTTTATTATTAGGGTTTGAGACCGTAGGGCTAGAATTTGTGGGTTTTATTATAAGGGTTTGAGACCGTAGGGCTAGAAACCTATTGCATTTGTGGGTTTTATTATTAGGGTTTGAGACCGTAGGGCTAGAAACCTATTGCATTTGTGGGTTTTATTATTAGGGTTTGAGACCGTAGGGCTAGAAACCTATTGCATTTGTGGGTTTTATTATTAGGGTTTGAGACCGTAGGGCTAGAAACCTATTGCATTTGTGGGTTTTATTATTAGGGTTCGAGACCGTAGGGCTAGAAACCTATTGCATTTGTGGGTTTTATTATAAGGGTTTGAGACCGTAGGGCTAGAAACCTATTGCATTTGTGGGTTTTATTATTAGGGTTCGAGACCGTAGGGCTAGAAACCTATTGTATTTGTGGGTTTTATTATTAGGGTTTGAGACCGTAGGGCTAGAAACCTATTGCATTTGTGGGTTTTATTATTAGGGTTTGAGACCGTAGGGCTAGAAACCTATTGCATTTGTGGGTTTTATTATTAGGGTTCGAGACCGTAGGGCTAGAAACCTATTGTATTTGTGGGTTTTATTATTAGGGTTTGAGACCGTAGGGCTAGAAACCTATTGCATTTGTGGGTTTTATTATTAGGGTTCGAGACCGTAGGGCTAGAAACCTATTGCATTTGTGGGTTTTATTATTAGGGTTTGAGACCGTAGGGCTAGAAACCTATTGCATTTGTGGGTTTTATTATTAGGGTTTGAGACCGTAGGGCTAGAAACCTATTGCATTTGTGGGTTTTATTATTAGGGTTTGAGACCGTAGGGCTAGAAACCTATTGCATTTGTGGGTTTTATTATTAGGGTTTGAGACCGTAGGGCTAGAAACCTATTGCATTTGTGGGTTTTATTATTAGGGTTCGAGACCGTAGGGCTAGAAACCTATTGCATTTGTGGGTTTTATTATTAGGGTTCGAGACCGTAGGGCTAGAAACATATTGCATTTGTGGGTTTTATTATTAGGGTTCGAGACCGTAGGGCTAGAAACCTATTGCATTTGTGGGTTTTATTATTAGGGTTTGAGACCGTAGGGCTAGAAACCTATTGCATTTGTGGGTTTTATTATTAGGGTTTGAGACCGTAGGGCTAGAAACCTATTGCATTTGTGGGTTTTATTATTAGGGTTTGAGACCGTAGGGCTAGAAACCTATTGTATTTGTGGATTTTATTATAAGGGTTTGAGACCGTAGGGCTAGAAACCTATTGCATTTGTGGATTTTATTATTAGGGTTTGAGACCGTAGGGCTAGAAACCTATTGCATTTGTGGATTTTATTATTAGGGTTTGAGACCGTAGGGCTAGAAACCTATTGCATTTGTGGGTTTTATTATTAGGGTTTGAGACCGTAGGGCTAGAATTTGTGGGTTTTATTATAAGGGTTTGAGACCGTAGGGCTAGAAACCAATTGCATTTGTGGGTTTTATTATTAGGGTTTGAGACCGTAGGGCTAGAATTTGTGGGTTTTATTATAAGGGTTTGAGACCGTAGGGCTAGAAACCAATTGCATTTGTGGGTTTTATTATTAGGGTTTGAGACCGTAGGGCTAGAATTTGTGGGTTTTATTATAAGGGTTTGAGACCGTAGGGCTAGAAACCAATTGCATTTGTGGGTTTTATTATTAGGGTTTGAGACCGTAGGGCTAGAAACCTATTGCATTTGTGGGTTTTATTATTAGGGTTTGAGACCGTAGGGCTAGAATTTGTGGGTTTTATTATAAGGGTTTGAGACCGTAGGGCTAGAAACCTATTGCATTTGTGGGTTTTATTATTAGGGTTTGAGACCGTAGGGCTAGAAACCTATTGCATTTGTGGGTTTTATTATTAGGGTTTGAGACCGTAGGGCTAGAAACCTATTGCATTTGTGGGTTTTATTATTAGGGTTTGAGACCGTAGGGCTAGAAACCTATTGCATTTGTGGGTTTTATTATTAGGGTTCGAGACCGTAGGGCTAGAAACCTATTGCATTTGTGGGTTTTATTATAAGGGTTTGAGACCGTAGGGCTAGAAACCTATTGCATTTGTGGGTTTTATTATTAGGGTTCGAGACCGTAGGGCTAGAAACCTATTGTATTTGTGGGTTTTATTATTAGGGTTTGAGACCGTAGGGCTAGAAACCTATTGCATTTGTGGGTTTTATTATTAGGGTTTGAGACCGTAGGGCTAGAAACCTATTGCATTTGTGGGTTTTATTATTAGGGTTCGAGACCGTAGGGCTAGAAACCTATTGTATTTGTGGGTTTTATTATTAGGGTTTGAGACCGTAGGGCTAGAAACCTATTGCATTTGTGGGTTTTATTATTAGGGTTCGAGACCGTAGGGCTAGAAACCTATTGCATTTGTGGGTTTTATTATTAGGGTTTGAGACCGTAGGGCTAGAAACCTATTGCATTTGTGGGTTTTATTATTAGGGTTTGAGACCGTAGGGCTAGAAACCTATTGCATTTGTGGGTTTTATTATTAGGGTTTGAGACCGTAGGGCTAGAAACCTATTGCATTTGTGGGTTTTATTATTAGGGTTTGAGACCGTAGGGCTAGAAACCTATTGCATTTGTGGGTTTTATTATTAGGGTTCGAGACCGTAGGGCTAGAAACCTATTGCATTTGTGGGTTTTATTATTAGGGTTCGAGACCGTAGGGCTAGAAACATATTGCATTTGTGGGTTTTATTATTAGGGTTCGAGACCGTAGGGCTAGAAACCTATTGCATTTGTGGGTTTTATTATTAGGGTTTGAGACCGTAGGGCTAGAAACATATTGCATTTGTGGGTTTTATTATTAGGGTTTGAGACCGTAGGGCTAGAAACCTATTGTATTTGTGGGTTTTATTATTAGGGTTCGAGCCCGATGGGCTAGAAACCTATTGCATTTGTGGGTTTTATTATTAGGGTTCGAACCTGTATGGCTAGAAACCTATTGTATTTGTGGGTTTTATTATTAGGGTTCGAGCCCGATGGTCTAGAAACCTATTGTATTTGTGGGTTTTATTATTAGGCCATTAAGTACAATCATACATCTTATTACACTAAACAAGCATGCTAAATATGATGGTGATCGGACAAGGGATATGTTTCCTGTCTCACAGGAACACGGTGTTAGACATATAATGCATTAAACATTAAACGTTGCTCCATGTTTACACATCTATAAATATAGAATATGTCTGGCTGGTTGTAAGATGCTGTTTTGCTAAACATAACACACACCTTTATTATGTACACCAGTTTAATTGCATGTAAACCCAAATAGCTACTCAGACGTCACATGGCAGCAACTTCAGGGTCATTTCTTAAATGGATGTGACCAAATGAACCTGAAAAGATGATTCCCCTCAAGTGTACTATATTGTGCATATGTGTGTAATCATGCGTAGTGTGTGTGAACCGTTGCTGAGCGTATCTATAATTTTTCAGGCGTTGTGAGTATCGTTCACTTGGGTGTTTTAGGATGAGAGTCCTCGGCCTACTTGATGAAGGCAAAGCTGCTTTAGATGCCTTTAACTGCCCGAACCCGCTAAATGCTGCTCGCAGCTTTAATTTGTCTTTGTGTTTTCTGACTTGTTATTTTGTTTCACGAATTGTTGTTGTGTTTAAGGATTTGCGATTCTGTTTTTAGATCTGATATCGCGTGTTCAGGTTTGTCATTTTGATTTTGGATTTTTTATTTTGCTTCTAGATTTGTTTTTAGTTTTGCAACTTGTTGTTTTGTGTTGCACTTCTCGGCCAGGGTAGTTTTGTGTTTTAGGATGTTTAGTATTTCTGGAATGGGTCGACCGTGAGTTTGGAGCGATGCCAGATCACATACCGTAAGAAGCAACGCTGTGGAAGATTCTGTCTTCTGAATGTTGAAGCTGATGAACTCCAGACACATCGGGTTAGATGCACATGAATGATGCTCGTATGTCTCACTGCAACAGAAACCTTCAAACCGCTTGACATTTACCCTTCATGTAATAAATCAGCAGTATTTCAGGACACAATATTACTGTACGATATTCCACACAAGACTGGAAAACTGATATAAATATTGAATCCCAAATATTCAGCACCCAGATTTTACATTGAAAGTCAAGCAATGACCCGACACAACACCGTTTAAATCACAAACAGGCCCAACAATACTGTAAGCTACAGAAAAATACCCAACGTTGAGTTTGTAAATGTCTCTCAGATTTTCCTCTTTAGGTAATACAGCACAAAACATGTTTTTCTTGATTAAATGTAATATGACTTTATTTTCTTTATTCTTGTTTGATTGGATTCACAACAGCTAATGTCAACAACAAACATATGAAACCCTTCTTTCTTAAAGCTGTTTATTTTGTGTTTCTAACTATATGTGATTTTATTATTTGTGTTGCACTTTATTCCAGACCGTTCTCAACCCGGTCAGACGTGTGATGGCTCCTCCCAGCTGAAGAACACTGATGTACAGATCACAGGAGTCCATTATAACATCCATAACACATCTGTGACCTTCATCACAACTCATTATTCAATAGTTAATAATGATAAAGACGACTGAAAAACCTTTAAAAGAGCTTTGATTATAATCATTTATTGTTCAACTTTTGGTTATAATTATAATGTTCAACCATTAAATGAACCACAATTAATTTTTATTATTTCATCCTGTGGCCTGATGAATATTTCGGGAAGCAGAATGGGATATATTTAAGAGAAGAAAGCAACATTTAAAGAGAATTCGCTCATCACATAATTGAGTTTATTATCGCGATAAACTAGAATGTTCCTATATCTACAGTGACATAAGGTCTTTAATATGGTATATGTGAGATTTGTGGGTGGAAGTGACAAGTTAAGGATCATTGCTGCATATAGAGAAATGTTTGAACGTTTGTCAAGCAATGATACGTAATAAAACACAGATTTACCACAGCGCCTTCAGGCTTAATACAACAGATTTAAACTCAAACAAATCACAATCAAAATGTTGTCAATGCATGTTTCTGTGTCTGTGCATGAATCTTCAGTGCAAACATATCTGAAGATACTGTGATATAAAATTTGTTGTCTATTTTAATATCTTGGATTTTGAATGTTTCCCCCTACAGGTGACATCATCATGCGCTCTTACTTTTCAAACTTATCAGAGGGCTTCATTCTGGTATGTAATCTCAGTTTTCTATCGATTCCTCACAAATAAAAGTCCCACCGTCCCATACCGCTGCTGTCATTGGATATTAAGAATATTGTTCTACTGAAAACGCATCACCAATAAATGCTTTTCGGGTTCTTGTCAGAAGCGTCTCCATTCTGGTCACCGATGCCTCCACGGTGAGCTCATAACAGAATATGTATGGATCATGACTTTTATTGACCGACTGCAAGTGAATATTGACAATAATGATAATGATTTACGCTCTTATATTTATTACTGACCATCTGTAATCATTGTGTTCATTTACACTTCACTTAAGTTCTGATGAATGAATGAAGAGTTTTAGAAACACTAGCTGATGGACACAACGTTGCTTTAAAAGGTCTGAAGTCTTTAAGCAGTACACAGCAATAAATCTTTGTATTTCTGCCTAAGAGACATTAGAATTAGAGACGGCGTGTTTCTGCTGGTTATGTGATGAGTGATGCTGTAGTCAGTTCACCCGCACAGCTGTCCGCCTGCCTGGTGCGCTTCATCTGTCTGAGTTGTGCTGGTTGCCATGGCGATGACCCTGTCATCAAGTCCCCTCACCTGGATAAACACCTGTGATTCAGTAGCCGCGCTGCTGGGAAGCTCCAGACAAAAGACAAGATGTGGTGAGATTCTCCATGACTGCTCTTTCATTCATTACACTTCATTTGTTGTTTGGCACCAAGCAGGTTTGGGAAGAGTTCCAGTGAACATTTCTGTGCTAACATCTGGAAGGGCATTGATACATGAGGAGAAATGAACAAGAATGATGTTAAACGCACACACACACACACACACGCACACACAGACGCACGCACAGACAGACATGCGCACACAGACACACACACACACACACACACACACACAAACAAAAACACAGACACACACACAGACAGACATGCGCACACAGACACACACATGCACACAGACACACACACACACACACTTGCTGGAAAGTCTCTATCATGAGCTTCAGGCGTTTCTATGATGCAGTGAATCAGTAAACGTGCCAAGATCTGTGATTTATTGTGTGACAGGATCACCAGATGAGCCGTGACAGAATCCCACTGTACTGTATATAAACACCTCACCTCACTAACACCTCCACATCCAAAGAGAGCGGACTGTAAGTTTCTACATCACAACAGACCTTGAAAACAAAACAAGAATACTCCATTAGTGTGTTTGTTCAGTCCTTTATTAAATAAATCATATATTTGTTTATCAGGAAGATGGAGGTGTGCAGACTTTTCCTTCTCTTGGTATTCTTTCATAGTTCTGTTGGGCTTATAGACGCTCAGACAACAGATCCGGCCTGGTCGCCTCTTAACGCCACGGAGAACATCTCACGGAACAGCTCAGCAGGGCAAGTGATGTCACTTCCTGTGTGCTCGGGGCCTGTGCGGATCAAAGACGCTTTTAAGTACATCAACAGCGCGGTGTCGTGTTTGGTGTTTGTTTTTGGAATGGTTGGGAACGCGACTCTTCTGAGAATCATCAGGGAACACAGACGCATGAGAAGCGGACCCTACATTCTCATTGCCAGTTTGGCGCTGGGTGACATTTTTCATATCATCATTGCTTTACCCATCAATGTTTATAAGGTCAATAAAGCGTTTGTGTTCACTCAGACACAGTCATAATGAAGTGAGAGTATTATAAAGCGATGATGTGGGTGTGTTTTCTAGCTGTTAGCCGTGGATTGGCCGTTCGGTGTGGTGTTCTGTAAACTCCTGCCGTTCATTCAGAAAACATCTGTTGGAATAACCGTTCTGAGCTTGTGTGCGCTCAGTATAGACAGGTGAGAGTGTCATACGGCGTTAAACATGTACGTTAAGTCTTTTAGCATTGATGAATGAATGATGTAATGTTCTGAAGGTACCGAGCCGTCGCATCGAGAAGCCAAATCAAAGATCCCAAATGTTCCAAATGGACGGTTTTGAAGTTGTCTTTAATATGGACGATATCAACAATACTGGCTGTTCCAGAGGCCGTGGCTTTTGATTTGATGTCAATGGATTATAAAGGCCAGCGTCTGAGGATCTGTCTGCTTCATCCGCTCCAGTCCTCACATTTCATGCAGGTAACACCCGTGGAGATGTCAGCTGTTTCTCTTCTCAGATCAGATGTGAATGATGTTTCTGAAGACAGCTGTCTCTTGCTCTAGTTTTATAAAGTGGTGAAGGACTGGTGGCTGTTTGGCTTTTATTTTCTCCTGCCGTTGGCCTGCACGGCCCTCTTTTATTCACTGATGGTTTGGAGGATTTTAGGTGAAGGAGTGAAGCAGGACAAACACAGAAAACAGGTACATTTATGCAAGACATCTGCATGCATGTTTGTCCATGTATTTACTCCAGTAGGGCCTAAACTGTTGTTTACACAATAGAAATTGACATTAAAGTATAGTATCATTACTATAGTGTATTTATTTTTGCAGTCAATAAAAAACTGTAGCACACATTGTAGTATTTACCATAGTAACTTTATAACTTATAACACTATAATATATCAGTATTTTACTACAGTATACTATAGCATGTTACACTGTGGTATTTTTTAAATACTTTTTATGAGTAAATATTTTAGCCTGAACTGATCTGAATCCTAAACCTTATGCAGCGGTTTCCCAGACAGGGATTCTTTTAAATCAGGACTAGGCTTTAGTTAAATTAGGATATTTAAGTTGTTTTTAAAAGCAAAAAAACATTACTGGTGTGCATCTTGAGGAAAACAATCACACGGATGTATTTTACGATATGTTGTTTCCGAACGACCAAGATGACATCTCTAACACTTAAGTTAGTCTGGGACTAAGCCCTGTCCGGGAATCCGCCCCAAATGATTTATCTCATCGTCCATCAGCTTTAATTTCCCTGTGTGGTCATAAAATCAAAAATGTGGACCTGTCAGATCTTGGACTGTTGTCAGTAAATCTGAAGGATGTATGATCTTAATCTGGATGGAAGGTTATTTAAAGCACAGAGCAGATGTGTACAGACAGCACTGAAGAGATCAGGACAAACTGTGTTGAAATCTCCTTTATCCACATGTAAAGAGCGCTGAAGATTTTATTGTATGATGAAACAAGCGTGTTTAGTGTCAGTTCTTCTGGTGACAAGTGTAAATGAGAGATTAGTGAGTTTGTGAATGTCTGACAGAGACACGAGGTGGCCAGAAGTGTCTTCTGTCTGGTTCTGGTGTTTGCCGTCTGCTGGTTTCCTCTTCATCTCAGCAGAATCTTAAAATTCACCATCTATGATGAACGCGACCCCAACCGGTGTAACTTACTGAGGTGAGACTTACAAAATACATATGATAACACACGCAAACACACGTATGATTGTGATAATATTGTGTATTACAGCACTTTTCTCATTCTGGATTATATCGGTCTGAACACGGCGTCTCTGAACTCCTGCATTAACCCCATGGCTCTGTATTTGGTCAGCAGAAGATTCAAGAACTACTTCAAAGTGAGCTGCGCTCCCCTTTTCTTTGTTGGCCTCCAGTATTTTCTTATATGTACGTAAAACGAAGCTCCACAATTCTCTTTCTCAAAACGTAAGTGATTATTTGATCAAATTCCTATTCTTGAAATGATCGGTGGGCTGCTGGTGTCAATCAGATGACATTCAACAGTCGGTTTGTTTTTACAGGTAAATAAAATCCAATCCCGCTCATTGACACAACACGAGGCGTTAAACAGAATTCATTTGCATTTTTATTGGCATCGGCTGTAAACGTGACAGCGAAAGCCATTAGACATGAATGACACGCTTAAATTGGTTCAGGCAGCTTTCTCTCTGACACACTTTGTTTACAGATGAATTATGAATCAGTTTTGTGTAGCTCAGGATATTGGATGTGGCAGCAGGTGATCTGCGCTTTCTTTTCACTTTGTTCTGACGGAAAAAAAACTTTCATCTTAACTTTACATAAAAGTGACCTTGCATACGACGTTTCCATAAATCATGTCTA
The DNA here is from genome assembly GCF_947034865.1 of Barbatula barbatula. Lineage (NCBI taxonomy): Eukaryota > Metazoa > Chordata > Actinopteri > Cypriniformes > Nemacheilidae > Barbatula > Barbatula barbatula. Next base: position 719,801 of record NC_136772.1, read on the forward strand.
ATACTCGTGTTAATCTGCTCAAGCACGTCATTTGCATACGGTTATTAGTGTTATTCTGCACACGTCCGGCTGCGTCTCATGTTTATCGCGTTTAAACACGACGATCGTGTTTAACCTCCGTTCTCTCGTTTCTCTGACAGACGTCTCTCCGCTGTTGTTCTTCATCCCGTTCTGTTGTCGTTCAGGAGGAGAAACAGCACTTCACAAGGTCAAGGGTCACAGAGCCGCCGTCTGACACTGTCAGTTCTGCCAAACAACCCTCTTCGTCCAATAATATTGATGAAAAGCGCAACGCTTTTCTTACGAACTGTGCTTGTCTACATCATGAAGATTAACGTCTGGTGAACTTCTTTGTTTGTGTAAATATTGAACGAAGCACATTTAGCTTTGCCTTGTAAATGTTGCTCATATAATGGTGAAGATTGGGAATAA
>NC_136772.1:720432-769271 GCF_947034865.1 Barbatula barbatula
CCTGTAAAATAGGTGTATTCTCTGTAATCCAGACATTAATATCTGAGAGGATTCATTTATGGTTTGGATCAATGTTTACTACCAGAACAAGCTTAAGTTGTTAATGCCCACACAGACGAGTGCTTGTAAGATTAGATTAACTCATAGACAACACACACAAGATACTGGTTTAAACCAACTTAAAATACATTACTGGCATAATAAAATGTGTGTCAAATGTTCAAATGTGTCATTTCTTCACCGCTGTGTCCCCAAATAGACTTTTAAACAATCTTCCCATATCAGAATCAGAAGGAGCTTTATTACAAAGTATGTTTACACACACAAGTAATTTGACTTACATATGTAACTGTTTCAAAAAACAATGCTAATGTAATAATGGGAGGTATGTTTTGATCAGATATCAGAAATAAAACACATCCATGTCTATTATTTATTCCATAAGTGTTTCTATCAGAGATTTGAGTTCTTTCTTTTATTGAATCTTATATCTAATTGCACCTTATTTAGGGCAGCTTGGGTGTCCGGACACGAGTCCCTACACGAGACCCATGATCCGAGCGGCCCACCAGCGGCAGGGCATGATGACCCTGCACACGGGCCGACAGCCGTGATAGTTGTACGGCCACGGCCAATGACCACCGAGAGGCTCACAAACTCTCTCACAGTGACGATAACTGCGCTGACATTCTGCACAGCAGATGCCAAGATGATCCAACATGGGTCGAAGGTCATCGTCTCTTCAGCTTCCTGGTTTCGCTGGAGAAGAGAAGAGGTCAAAGGTCATTGAATGAGGCAAGAGATTTGCACCTAACCCACTGCCGTCACGTTACTGTATGTCAACGATGCTCACGTGATACGGGTTTTCAGGGTTTAACTCCGATCCTCTCTGTTGGTTTTCGGTGGATGTGGTGTTTCGACCTCTCGACTGTCTTTGGTTTAATCTCTCTTCATTCTGTCGTCTCTGTCGCCTCACGCTTCTTCTCTTCCGTAACGCTTTGGAAACAACAGAGACGTTAAATGAAGACGTGCAGTTTCATCTTATCCTCATTGCACCATGCAATGTCACAGCTGGTATCATCCATAAAAGTAACGTGTTTATATCTAAAGACAAGTTAGATAATTAAATATATACTTTTTGAAAAATGAGATCGCAAGTTAGCTGTATACGTAAAGATTTGGTGTCGAATCGGATCCAGCGTTTTGAGAGCCTGAAACACCTATTTTTTTAAACCGGGTCCCGGAGTGGATAAATGGGAAAACGCCACCGTTGTGTTCTCGTGTGTATAGCCGATCCATATATTTTTTGAAACGATGATGTCATCAACCCAACGCGCAAAGTTTATGCACAATTATCCAAGTCTTCTTCTCCGTTTTTAGTGGATCTCTGTGGCAGAATTACAGTGCCAAATACTGATTTGGCGTTTATACTACATCCTTTTGGGTCGGTTTGGCGTTTTGTGCGTGTGTACGCAGATATTTGATATCGTTGAGACGACAAAAACTAAAGATCGGACAGGGAATGCTCTGGCTTTGTGTGGATGTGGCCTCAGGCAGATGAGAATATTAAACCCACCATCAACGGTCAGCTGTGCCTGTGGATTGGTTGCTAAAGTGTTGTTTTATGGTTGCCGAGTGTTCTAAGTGTTGTTTTGTGTAATACAGGCTGTTGGGTGGATATAAACTGAATCAAATCTAAAGAGCCCAAAATGACCAGTTAGTTTACTCTCTATAGAGTTAGCTCAGGTCTTCTTCTGTGTTTTGTTGATCATCCATCTTGCAAAATAATGAGGATATGTGAGGTTTCATTCTCGTTGTATTTTAGTTCTCGGTGTGATGTGGTAGGATAATATAAGTGGCTCGTGTGATTTCAGGTTTTTTGTATGTAAATGTGAAATACCTCGTGCGTTTGCAGGATGCTGCCAGTAAACAGGCAGATCTCCACAGAATCTCAGGATTTCAGAGCTGAGAAAACTGCTGTCCTTCAGAGGCTCCTCAGATACCATCCAATCCACCGAATCCACATCAGATCTGACTGTTATGATCTCTGTCGCCTGATATAGATATTAATCACAGTTTACAGTTTAAAAGTAAATCATCTAAGGGTTGGTTTGTAGGCACAGAAAGACGAAAGCATCACATTTCCCTTTGGAGGAAGAGAATGAAAACCAAAAAGTACACTATAAAAATGTATTTTATGCAAAAATGAAATGACTGTTAAATTGTAATATTTATTTAGTTTATTAGCATTGAGAAGTGTTTTTCATTTCTAGTTATTACACGGCTCGTTGAAATAATTGATTCTGAATGGCCAGACGCAACATTTGCAGGTCGTTATTCCCAGATAAAAACCAATAACACACGGTAACCTGGATGCAGAAATCATTTTGAGTTTTCTTTTATAAATTAAATATAAATAAATCATAACATACATATGACATTATATTTACCAATGATTCAACCAAATTGCCTGTTCGTGACATACCTTAAAATGAGCTAGTAAAATATTTCAAATTCACATTTTATGTCCAGGTTTTTTCTCATGTAGTCGTGTAATAAGCGGGATAATGTAAAAGCAGCCGTCTGTTATCGCGAAATAAACCCCTTCAGTGTGACACAAGACCCTCCGCTTCACTGTCGGGATTATTTCTGCCATAACAACCGGCTGCCTGAACATTATCCCTTACAAATGAAATCTTGCACATGACAAATGGCCAGTGAGTACAGGTAAAGTGACTCATTAATTCTCACCTCGGAGAGTTTACTTCGGCTTTGGGATCTGATGTAACACTTTTCTCCTGCAGGAATCCTCATTGCGGTAATGCCCTTTAAAAAGAGGCCAGAGGTAATTGCATTTAAAGTGGCTGTGAAATGAGATGAATAGGATTATTTTGTGCTACTCACAGCTTTAAAATCGTGAGCTTCCAGAATGTTCCCGTCTCCGGCGGCTGTTGTGAATCTCTCCGGATTGCTCTCGGAGTTCAGCTCAAAGGAATCTTCGATCATCTTTATGTTGATGTTTCGGCTGTAGTCTGCAGCGATCGCCTGTTCAAACACAACAACACAAGTCAATCACACGTCCACATCCGCTATATTTCACTGGACTACTTTTATGGACTATCCAATTAAAATAATAATAACAGATTTACACAATTCGGCTCATCATAAAGGCAAACAACAGCTAATTTCATCTCTTCACCACAGATATTGCTCTTTAATAGCTCAGAGGATTTCTCAGTTGTGTCTCATATAGGTATCAACAGTCTCAGATGTTTCTCACGAGGCTTGACTTATTGAAACAGTCTCTCCATTAATCTCCATGATGTCCTGGAGAAATGCTAGAGAACAAGACTTGAGATTTATTTAGGTTTGAATCTGTTTTAGATACCCAGCGTTACTGGTGCAGTTTCTGTGCGGCAGTTTTTGCTGCATGTTAATATGTTTGCACAGTCTTTCCTTCCAGTATAAACACGGTGTGACTACAGAGAGCTCTTTGTCTTTACTCTTTAACCTGTTCAGGGTTTTTTCTTTAAAGGAAATACCAGTCGAGACTTCTAACTACACATGCAAACACACGGCAGACTGCTGCTTTAAGTGATTCCCACAATATCATTTCAATATTATGTGTATTAGACAATCTTTAGATGGATGGTGATTTTCTTCATCAACATCATGATTTTAGCTCACACTATTTTAATTTTAGTTTTCTTTTCATTTCAGTGCGTTTCTACAAATATTGCATATAGTCTCTAATAGTGTCTATTAATAAGATCAGAAAAGTTGCATAATAAACTTTATAATGATGATAAAAATGGCACATTAAAAATACTTTACTACATTTGAGTGTTTACAATAGTAAGAATGGCAGCATAGTGTAGTGTATTATAGTAAATCTGATGCTTCATTCATGTATACTAAAGTATTCTGTAATATTAACTATTTACTGTAGATAGGTTAAAAACACAATAGTATCTTGAAATTGTTCTCCACTGTGTACTGTAGTATTTTCATTTGGGAAATGGAGTGAAACGGATGCTTTTTACTTAACAGTACAAACTTTACACTTGACAAAAACTAAAAGCACACAGCAACAGTCTGCTGAATAACAAGAACGTCTTGCGGCCAGTTTTGTGCAGGTAGTGGTCGGAGAAATGCAACGTTTACCTGAACACATGCAATTATTTTAAACTAAAATAGCTGAGACAAGTGTGCTGCTCCAAGAGATTCTACATACTTCTTTATCTTTGTTTTGCCAAAGGTAAAATCCGCCGATTCCTCCAACCAGCAGCACAAGAGCTCCTGCGATGAAGGCAGCGATCAGAGTTCTCCTGAGATGACTGGATCCGCTGGGCTTCATGATCACACCACCATACGCCTGCTTTATTACAATACAGACACACAGTCAGCGTGGAAGAAAATTCAGATTTAAAACAGAATCTTGTACTTTTATGAAATAAACCAGTGTGAAAACAAGCTTTACCTCAAGAGGAAGTTTTTCCGATGTCGTCTCCATCGTGGAGCTCAGTCTTCTGAAAGCAACGCTTTGAGACCTTCAGAAGCTTCTGTGAAAAAATGTTGCGTGTACGTGACAGGAGGAAAAAATCAGGGGGGAAAATAAACTCCCGGAGAAACTAAACTGTGGGGTCAAAGACTGGAATTCGGCTGGAGGATTTGAGTTTGACTCCTGAAATCACACAAACCAGACGACATTTTGGTGGATTTGGGGTAAACGTTTAAACAAACGTCTCTGCGTCCATCAGCCATGGTTCTTAATGTATGGAAAGAGTCAGAAATTATTGGTGAATTAAACAAATTCTAGCTTTTCTAAAGACTTAAATTCGAGAATTTCTCCTTCAGTGATAGTTTGTGTTTTGTCATGTCTCTGTCTCCCGAGCAGAAAAACTGTCCAATGTTCTTTAGATAAATCTGCACTATTTTTGGTTTTCCAGCATCTTTTCAGCAACACATCTGAGTTCTGTACAGTGACTGTAGTGATTCACACAAACACAAATACAACAAAACACACAAAAATTAACACACTATGGTCAGTGAAAGTGAGAAATATGTCAATATTTTAGCAAAGGATGTCAACGTTAAACAGCTTCATTCATGTTTATTTTGTTATTTTGCCTTTTAGCTTAATCCATCATCTTTTTCTATTTTATTTTTCAATTTGAGCTCCATCACAGTTGCTTCTCTTTCTTTAGATCACAGATCTCATCATTCTGTCATGAGGTGCATGCTGGGATATGTTTTTAACAGAACTGAGGTTGTTCTACTGTCTACTGTCATTTCTTCACCGTCCATCCACATGAAGAGTGCATGTGCAAAAACAGACACGTTTCAAGTGATATACATCAAGCATCAGTTGGGTTGTTTTGTTTAAGTAATAACAATAAAGGCAGCTATAGGCTGGAACACACTACACCACTTTAAAAAAAACAAGACATCACACACTTGCAGACTTTTGGAGAAAAACAGAGCATCACACACTACGTGACTAAATCTGCAGACTAGTCCAGACTGAGAATCTAGCCTGAACTACCACAATAAAACATGATATTTTAACATTTCGAAAAGTTATCTTTCTGCAAATGAACTCTTCTTGTTTTCATATAGATAGCATTTAGGCAACTGTAAGCCTTTAACAACAAACACTTTTAGGAATGAAATTTCAGTATCGTGTGCCAAAATTTTGATTCGTATATCAATGATGCAAAAGACTGTAAATGTTTTTAGTATCTTATTTTATTTCTTGTGTTTTTTAAAGAAACAACGTGTTCAAGTATATATCATCATTTATAAAAGTGGTAACCCGGACCTTTAAATGAATACCGTCGCTTAAAAAAAGCAATGTATTGTGTGGTGCAGCTGTGAATAACAAACACAATCACATTATAATCATTGGAATCATGCTATGATAAAAAGAACACTGTTAAAAATATATTATGTACATATTTACTGTATATACAAAACAATACAGTTGAGGATGGAAGTCTATATACAGACATGATATCGAGGTTTTAGGCGTCTGTAAATCTCGCGGGACTGTTTGTCGTGATGGGTTCTGTAGAATGTGTGAATACTGTGATATCTTGTCGTCTCTGTGACTGTGGAGAGCAAACATGAATGTAATCATATTGAGTCTGTTGATCCTCTGTGAGGCTCTGCAGGGCCGTCTCAAAGCCGCTTCTCTGCAGCGTGCCCTGTGAGGACGGACGTGTCCTTGAGAAGGTCGACAGATGCCTGGGATTAACGCTTCCGCTGGTTCTGCTTACAGATGGACTCCAGCATCGGTCCGAATGACCCAGGATACGGCACTCGCTGGTGCAAGCCCACAGACCTGTGAAAAGACATTTTTGTGAGTGATTCGGATAGAAACAAAAGTCAGTCCACACAGACAGACGGCTGCACAGATCCATTGCTTCTAAGGCTGCACAAGAGAGATGGATCCACCCTGACCTGGAGTTAACCAACCTGATCCAGATCTCATTACCGTGAGCATCTCTCTACTTTTAACTACAAAGTCAATGTTTGCTTGACTAATTCTTGTGACACCTCATTACAGCCGCAAATATAACGGCATCAATGAGATTAAATGAAGAGCAAATGGAAAGTTTCTCATCAGCGTCTCAGATATTTCTCCTGAGATAAAGAGTCGGACAGATGTGTCTGTCATCATTATGAGAAGAGATGTCCACAATGTGTCAAACTGAGCTCAGCTCTTTTTTTCCAGAATGCTTTGCATTAGGTTGTTATTTTATAGTTTTTTCTGTAAAGACTTAATGTTTAATGTTCATTTATCTTTGAACAAACTGTTGCCAATAAATAACATACATGTACATCTACAGTAAGTTACTTGTGTTTCTATGTAGTTTCTGTTCATCTTTGGCGTCATAAACTCCCACATTAAACCCAATTTGACTGGTTTTAAATAATAGCAGACAGAAATGGGATTTGTCAATGGGTCAGTCGGGTGAGTTTGAGTTCTAACCTTTATATGAAGTGTAGTCTTTCCTCATGCCTTCACTGATGTCAGAATCGCTGTCGTTGACATCGCTGTCTCCTTTCCCACTGTCCTTCCCGCTTATCTGTGGATCTCTGACTGCGATGGTCATCATCGAGTTCCCTTTCCATACTGTGATGGGTCGTGCCGCCTCCTTACCATAACCCGGCAAAGTCGAATATCCCTGTGAAAACATGCAGAGACACGTGAAATGTTGGATTTAAAGGTCCACGGTCATCTCTCCTTGAAACATTTTTACATTTACTCATTTGACTTTCGTTTTGTTAAAAGATGTCCTCCAGTATTGCCCAATAAAACCCATTAAAGTAGTGCTCATGATCATACTTTTAAAACTATAATTTTACTTTTATTTTGTACAAAAGTCTTTTTATGTTATAAAGATGGAGACTTTTGTTAATCCAGCAACTTTGTGAATCAAATGTCACCATTATACAATGCACACCAGAATATGCAACAAAATGGAACAGCATGGCACGCTTTCTGTTTTAAGAGTAAAACTCAACGGTGCTATCCGATGCTGAGTCAGTTTATATGACCTTTTTATAGTTTCATAGTAAATGTTTGAATATTAAGTTCAAATGAAACCTTGCAAATGCCACACTTCAATGTGTATGTTAAATTTCAACATTAAACCAAAGAATAACTCCATATGCACAGAGATCTGGCTCATGAAGAAGATTCGTTGTGTTTGAAATATTGTTTGTTGAGAAGCTCAAATCTTTGACACACACTTTCATTTTCATCATTTAGTTTGTGTATGTAGATCTCAGGTTTTAATTTCCACATGGAAAGACAAACAAGACCATAAAGTGTCACAACTTACATCTATTTCCCCAGCCACACTCCTGTATTTGTTGTTGAAGGTCTGTGGGGTTTCCTCGAACACTTCTGCAGTCGCCTGCACGCTGCTGTGGAGTTTTTCAGGAGTGTTTATGACAGTCGAGTGCGCGTCAAAGACATTGGCGGTCTGGTTAGAGATCAGGGACACGGCGTTATTCTCTTTAGAATAAGGAACATCATCTGCGCGTCTCTTCTGTCCGTTCCTGCGACCTCTGCATAATATATACGACAAAACAACAAAAAAGAGCACAGACGAGCTCGTCAGGGCCAGAATTAAAACCAGCGTCCAATGTCTGGGCTCCTCCTCCTGTCTTTCGTCGTAGAAATTGCCGTTTGAAGGCGCAGACTCGGTCAAAGTGAAATGAATAGTGGCTGTTGAAGTTAGTGACGGGTGTCCGTTGTCATTCACCGTCACCAACACTTTCCATATGTCGAACGCGTCGTGCGCAATCTTGCGGTTGATGTATATTTCCCCTGTATTTGGATCGATTGCGAAGCCGAAATCCCCTCCGTCGTAAAGCTTGTAGGTGAGTTCCGCGTTTAAACCCGCGTCCAAATCTTTCGCCGTTATTCGGGTGACGATGTACCCGGGCGGCGCGTCTCTGGGCAGCTGGATTTCGGCAGAACCATTGTTAAGGGGTGGCTGTGTAATAGAGGGGGCGTTGTCGTTCTGATCAACGAGATTGATAACGAGAGCAGCATTGGTGTGAAGCTGTGGCCATCCTCTGTCACTGGCCTGGACGCGCAAATCCAGCCTCTTTGTGACCTCGTAGTTGAAACTTTGGAGGGCGTAAACGTTACCCGCTTGATTCATGATGGCAAACCTGGAGACACTGTTGGTGTCCGAGTCATAAAGCTCGTAGGTTATTTCCCCATTAAGACCCGAATCTTGATCGCTGGCCAGAACTGTGGTGATGTAGGTACCAGGCAATTGGTTTTCCTCTATAAAGCCCTCGTATATCTTTGCGCTAAACAGCGGGGCATTGTCATTGACGTCTGTAAGCCGTATAATAAAACTGGTGACCGTGCGTAACGGTGGCGCACCGAAATCCTCAGCCACCACAGTCAGATTATACTCCGGGAGCTTTTCTCTGTCGAGGGGTGCCATCGTGACTATTGTGTAACTGCCCCCGTAAGCTCTTTTGAGTCTGAAGTTGCCCTGTCCGCCGTTAAGAGTGCAGCTGACCTGTCCATTCGCCCCAGTGTCCTTGTCTTTGATGCTTATTAAAGCCACCAGGATGTCTGGACCTGTAGCTTCACTAACGTGCGCAACGCCATCTGCTAGAGGTGTGATAGATGTGATGATTATTTCCGGAGGGTTGTCGTTCACATCTCTTACATTGACGATAATTTTACACACGGAGGGGACCGGATTTTGTCCCAAATCGGTGGCTTGCACGTCGATTTCATACGTAGTCTCGTCCTCGAAATCGACAGGACTTTGCAGAGTCAACTGTCCCGTTTTGTAATCCATTTTGAACTGTTGTCTTATCTTTGTTGTAACTTGCTTGCCTAGTTCGTACACAACCTCGCCGTTGAGACCCTCATCCGGATCGATGGCGTTTAAATCCAATACGACAAAGTCGACTGGTGCATCCTCTGGCAAATCGACAGAGTAATGGCTCTGGTCAAAAACCGGACTGTTGTCATTGGCGTCTTTGACTTTAACGGTCACGTTGGTGAAACCACTTTTCGGAGGATGTCCTCCGTCTGTCGCCACGAGCTTTAGTGCGTAAAACGCGCGACTTTCTCTGTCCAGCTCCTTCACTAGCACCAGCTCCGCATATTTAACCCCATCCACCCTCGTAATGACATCGATGCTGAAGTGAGTGTTGTCAGTAATGTGGTAGGACTGGATAGAGTTTGAGCCCACGTCCGCGTCCTCGGCTGCGTCCAAAGGGATGCGCGTCCCCACCGCCGCGCTCTCGGAGATCTCGATGGTGCACTCGGCGCGCGGAAACTCCGGCGAGTTGTCGTTGACGTCCATCACTTCCACTTCGACGTGGAAAAGCTCGAACTGCTCGGCGGACACAAAAGCGACATCAAACGTGATTACGCACCGCGGATTTCGCTTGCACACGCGCTCCCGGTCGATGCGCTCCTCGACCGTAAGCCTCCCGTCGCTTTCTCTAAATCGGATAAAGGTGCCAGGGGATGGACTCATTAGTTTAAACCTTATTCCTGGGAAGGTCCGGGTTTTGTCGGGGGTCCAGGTAACATTGCTGGCTAGCGTTCCGATGACCGTCGGCGGACGGACCTCCTCGTATATTTTATATCTCACCGTTCGTTCCTCGGACACAACGTCTGACACAACCAAAATGCAAATGAGTGTCATCCCAACCGTCCACACGAACAAAAGTCTTTGCTCCATTTTGGGTAGGATTTCGCCTTCACTGTTTGGATGGAGCGAACAAAGCGCCGTGCGCGTCTGCCTTTTTTTGGAGACTCGTTTCTAGTCCTGCTGTTCATCAGGTTCTCCGAACTGTAGCGCGCGAGTCACTCGTGTGGCGCTTCTTCTCTCACCCCTCCCGTGACAGGCAAGGCACCAATGATGGCATATCTAGTACACATGAGCCAGCCCTTAACGTGCGCGAATGTGAGACAATGGCGAGAAACGTCAAATAATCCATTTAAGGTGTGCAATTTTGAGTTTACATGTACTCATGAATAAACAAAACATCTGTTACATAAATACAATTATACAGCTTTGACATTCAAATGAATCTTGTGAAATGACTAGGCAAAAACAATTGACACAAGCGGGCAGTATACAGTTTGGAGTGGCAATGTATTGACTGTAATAATGAGAAAGACAAGTCAGTTCATGTATAAAGGACATTGATATATATAGAAATATACAAAAATGTTGTACGACGGAAACTGAAAAGAATGAAAAACATTTAACAATATAAATTAGTTTAATACAGATTTTAACAATGTGAGGAGTGGAGGCGGATGTGATGTCCACAGGTCAGTTATTTTCTGACCATGAGTCAGCCACAGAAAAGATCTTCAGAAAACTGATGTATTTGAGGATCTGACTTGCACTGAAAAAAATGATTTTGTGCCTTAGAGGATTTTATGAAAAGAAATGATTCAAATATACTTAATAGCATATTTTCCTGTTTTTAACCATACAAAATTGTTAAAATAACATAAAAATATTGGTAATAAAATCTACTAGTTTTGGTCGTTTAGATTTTAATTATTTTGTTTGAGTAATTTTAATTGAATCCAACTCCATTTTATTATGTTAAACCCATTCAGATTGGTCAAATTAAGTTGACTTGTTTGTATTGTGTTAAGACTACATAAATCATTTTTGTAGCTATAACTCTGTAGTTCCCAGCATGCTTTGTGTCTGACTGCATTAGGAGATTAATTTTCAAGATTAGTTGTAATTTTAAGGGTTTTTCAGTACAAATAAAAACTCGTTCGTGCATTGTGTCGATATATCTTTGAGATTTAGGAGAGCTTTTTGGCATTATTGTAAGTTTGGGTTTTTAAAGATGTTACCGTTGTTCAGAAGAAGAGTGAACGGAGACACAATTTTAGTCGTAAAGTTTCAAGTTTTGAGCAGGTTAAACTGTGCTAATGTCTCTACTGGAGCATCTGTGTAAGTGATCCATGAAGTTTGAGTTAAACACATGATTTTGTTCAGCGTTTTACTTTAAGTAACATTTACTTGATATTTTAACAAAAACGTAATGTATTTATCAGTAGAATTGACTTTATTCAGGTTAGTAATTGGACTTGATATGTAGCAGCAAATGTAATTAAAATACATTATTTTTTCTTAAGTTTTTCAGTGTGTAGAGAAATGACATGGAGAGTTGGCTTAGAGGTAAAACATCATTCCATCCATAATCTTATATTTCTCTCTGTACGAATGAAAAGTGTAAATGAAACCTAATGTATTCATCTTTAGTCTTGTACCCGGTGGGCAAGATTTGGATTTAGATGAGAAAAAAACTCAGATTTCCATTTGAATTTAGCCAATCATTAAACTCGGAAAATTCATGAATTTAGAGTTTATCATACAGTACATGCCTATCAAGCAGCGGTGAAATGTATTCCAAACATTACAGATTATATTTCACAGAAAGCTCTACATGTCTTTGAAAGTTCACGGCAATCTTTTGTGCCTTCAGATGAATCCGCACGGATGAAAATAGCTTTTTGTGAGGGGAAAAATGCAGTGCAACTGTTCGAGGGGAGATAGAGATTCCAAATTTATAGTCCGCTCACAGACATAATTCCATTTTTAATAGGATTCGAAATGCATTTGGTTTCAGGGGATATCCTTTTGCATTTTCAAGTTTGCTAATCACATTCGTCTATGACACGCTGGAAGAAATGGCACAGAAGTCGACACATAAACCCAGCAATGGGCTTCATAACGGTTTGAGATCCGCATCGAATTATACGCTACCGATGCCCCCGGATGGCTGATTAGTGTTCTCGTAGGAGATGATTTTAAGATTCCTTCTGGACACAGCGGCTCTCTGGGAGACCGAGTCTTTTATCAAGTGCATTATGATTTGGGAGGAATCCCATGAGAATTGTGTGTGCCAATCTCTAATGCAGACGGCTGCAAGGACGGAGGCAGAGAGAGAGAGAGAAACATTATCCATGAATGACCTTTGCTAACGTTCAGAGCTTGTAAACCTCATGCATATTGAAAGATACTGTCAGTTTTCCTCACGTGTCCTTAAAAGACCAACTGTGATTGTTCACCTGAAACCTGCAGCGTTTTACTCAATCCTATAAAACATCCTTTCTGTCCTTCGACTGTTTGAAATGTTGAATGTTTGAATAATAATCAAACGGACAAACAATCCTTCAGACGACTTACGTACAGTAGTACATCAGCCTATATCTGAAGGCTGTTTATGGTTGCTAAGCAATATAATCACTTGGGTCATTTGGTGCTTCCGAAAACGAAGAGATGCTGCCGTTGGAGGAAGGCATCAGGTCATGTCCAAATCCATTGTTTGCTTGACTTCTGTTCCTCAGATACCCTCATCTGATTTCTGAAGGAAGAATGTATCCTTCACTGCCTTTGATATCCCAGAATCCCATGCACGTGAGTCCGCTGGGAAGGTGATTGGTCGAGCACGATTTAGCTGTAAACAATAAAATGGTATCCGAGAAACTGGTTGGAGAAGTTTCAACAACTTTTGCATCACATTTCGCTCTTTACTTATATTTTATTATCTAAAAATATTTTATAGGCTGTATTATAGTTATCAGTTATTTCGTTTATTTTTTATTTTTTATTTTTTATAAAATGTATCATTATAAAATAATAATTTATAATATAAATAATAATAATTTATTTTTACAATACATTTTTAATGTAAATTAGTATTTTATTTTCAGCTAAATGTATTGTATTTTTGTGTTATTCATTTAAAACTGTTAAAAATGTAAAAAACATTCTTGTTTATTTTCACTTAATAATTGACTAAACTTAATTCAGTTATGTACAGAAACACATCAAAACAATTTTTTTATTTAAATGTTTATTACAAAAACCCTTCATCAACTATATACAATTCGTCCAATCCAAATATAGATTAAAAAACAAAAATGTAAGAGAATAAATATTGAAATACTGATGAAATATGTTGATTATTAACTAGATTGTGTGTTTGATTTAGAGTTTGGTGCACCTCTATTGATGTTGAAGTATTTGAAGCTCAGCAGGGGCTTTTTCGCTCAGACTTTAGGATTTATGTGAACCTCTGCAGAACATCCCCTGCGTCGAGCGCACCCGTCTATCAAAAAACATCTCCTCTCAGCGTTCTCTCCCGTCCCGTGTGGCCGTCAGTCTCAGGTGTAAGGACAAGTCTTCCTCTCATAAGCCGGGCTGCTTATTAAAAACAGATCAAAGCGAATCAAGGTTTCAAAGGCTGCTGCACAGGTGAATTCCTATGATGATTTACTGGAGACAATAAAGACGGTAAATATTTCACTTGGACCTCAAGCAGCTCAAGATGTCCTGATGAAGGGCTCTTATCTCATCAGGACCGATGATAGAGGGGATATTCACTGTCACGGTGGGTTCTGACACGACTCAATCCTGCCTGGATCTGTAAAACAAAAGAATGAAGAATTATACACAACTCAGAGACAAGCTAATTAAAGAAATGGTCAGGACACTGACACGGACAATAAAACACGATGTTCATGGCAAACACACGTTTACATGACACATACTGAACATCAATTTGAGACCTGAGATGGATTTAGTTGCTATAGTGGATATAGTGCTTGCTCTTATATGGTTTAGTTGAATGTTTTTAGATGTTATTTCATGTTTATGTTTAGTAAAGAACCTTATAAATTTCACTTTACAGTGAACTGAATGGAGAAATTGATTTTTAGCTCTAATGCATAAAGCTTTCAGGAGAGACCTACAGTGAGGTTATTAAGTGATGATATATGATTCTGTCAGTGTGACTACATTTCATTTTCAAATTCCCGGTGAAGAACGCAACGGCCTGCAGTGGTTCATTTACTGTTTGGTTTACGGCTCTGAACTCTTTACTCGAGAAAAACAACCTTCAAAATAAAGGTGAAATAAATGCTTCTTTGCAGCGATGCCATAGAAGAACCTTTGTTATGTTCTCTAAAGAACTTTTGAGTTAAAGGTTAAAATTCTTTCTTACCGTTTTATAGTATTGTTTACTATAAAGAACATTTGTGCAACAGGAAGATTCTGTGGATGGTATCGGTTCTTTATAGAACTATACAGCCTGACAAAGAACTTTCAACCTTTGTGTGTGTTTTGAAAATAAATGAAAAAAATTCCAGATAAACATGCTTTTCACCCACATAATAGTTTTATCTTTTAGGTAAAATGGTCTAAAAAATTTTTTTTAATAAATGTCAATTTACAGAGACAAATATTACTCACACACGTGTCTGTGTTACTTGTAATTGGGATGAAGTAAAATTCTGCACATAAAAGATGCTTTTGCTCTTTGTTCAATTTACTTAACTTGCTTAAGTTAAATCAACACAACTTTAGGAAAACTTGTTCACAACATTATATTAGGACAACATAAAGGAGTTGCGTCGCGTTAACATAAAACAGTTACAATTGGGCAGAGGACTTGTATTTCCCAGCATGCTTTGCGTAGAACTGCCTTTTGGGAGTTATTCTCTACTTTTCAGTAAAAAGGTTTTGAAGAGTTTGTTATATTTTTCAATTATTTATTTATAGAGTTCTTTTATCTCAATACTTTCTTATTGAAGTTAAATTAAGTATTTTCTGATTAAATTAAAAAATGTATAATATAAATATATGTTCTTGAGTGATTTCATTAAATTATGTGCTCTATGAAAAGGGCTGTTTTACAATGGTTTACGTAAAATGTTCATGTATATTTACATTTACATTTAGTCATTTAGCAGACGCTTTTATCCAAAGCCACTTACGAAGAGTTCGGGAGGAATAAGCGATATGTCATACAAAGAGCAAAAGTACAATAGGTGTATGGTATGTGACACAAATTAAATCAATCAAGACTACAAAAAGTAAGTGCATACAACAAGATTATAAAGAACAGTTTCAAACAAATTAGATTTTGTGGGAGAAATGTAATTCAATTAAGTGGATCAGTTTTCCTTAATTTAATTAAATTCGTTCAACAACTTCTTTTTGAGTGGGTTTTGTATTTTTACATTATTTTATGTCAATCCACGAGAACCACAAACATCAACACCTAACAACGGTTAAGAGACCTTTATTTCTAAGAGTGTAAAAAACAGAAAGTGATTGTGTGGGTAACTGATCACTCTGCAGCGGGGGTTTACAAACTTTACAATAGCAGGGACCCCAAATATGATAAACCTTTTGTGAAGACCCCCTCCCTAAAAGACACATCCATCGATCTACTTGAATAAAGAAGTGTTTAAACTATGATAGATTCTTCATAAATGTGATATTATTTTGAACTTTTGAACTTCTCTGGATGGTTTCCAGATTGAAAACCCTGCTCTAGAGCAAACATGTATATGACATCATGACAACTCGGACTGTCTGATGTCAAACCTTCAGACCCTTTAACAGTCAACATCTTAAATTGGAAAAACATAAATCCATTTCACACATTAAAGAGCTATCTGAACTCTCAGGCACTGGCAAAACTTCTTATGGAACCCTGAGGCTTGGTCTTATTTATCATTACTGAGAAGAAGCACAGAACTGGAGAGACGGGTTGAATGAGCGAACGATTCGCCCTGACTAAAACATAAAGCTTCTCATCTGTCTGCTTTCCCCGAAACCTTTCAACTGCGGGAAACAATTCTGGCGCTTTCCGTCTGTTTTAGACATTCTCTCTGTGCCTCACCAACACACCGACATGCACTTACACTATTAAACATTTCACGGCGTTCATTCACAGCCCGTGACGGATCTGAGAGGAGAAACTCAAAAGAGGATATGGAAATCAAACCCAGTCGCAGCGTTATCTGTCAGATTCTCCAACATATTGGAAAGTACAGGGTTGGTTTCAAACGGCTGACATCAGTCATAAAGCATGAAGCCAAATCTGGGTGAGCGCAATGAGACCCAATGATTAAATATGGATTAATAATCAGAAAGCAGTCAGACACGGGATGAATATGACTCTAAATATGCATCAAAGGAGCTGCCTTAGTGAATATTAATGAAAGACGAGCCTTTGGCTCTCGGAAAACTTGACAACAACAAAAATGGTAAAACAAATCAAACGCTGAGACAAATACTATATTTTCCTGTTTAATAATTTTCGCATGGTGGAAGAAAGCGGGCGCTTTATCATTCTGCACGACGTACACTCGGAATATAAATGAGCTGCTTTGCCTTTTTTTAAAACACAGTCTAAGTGGTAAACAGTGAAATCCAATAAAAATCAGCCAAACGTTAAGACGACCTGACATTTCTCTCTAAAGGCCGGTCAGATAAAAATGCTAAAAACGTAACATGGAAACATATTAGTATGCTGTTGATATTCGCATGATGCAAAAATTTAGATTTTATAGAGATGAATTTAAGAGCAACGTGGTTTATATATCAAAGAGTTTAATACGACTTCCAGAACCGGCTGAGCTGCCTACATAGGCAGTATTCTATTTAGACAGCACATTTCAATTTGGATGGCCCTACATAGACAGCAGCTCCGTGTATCACGAGGACGACAGAAGAGCATTTGAGTTGAATGTTGGATATTCATACAACTGCAATAAAAGCATAAGAAAGAGACATCACTCACACAGTTTTAAATAAGCAAACAAATGTATAGTAATCATGTTTTTCCGATGTATTTGTAGTTAAAACGTGTCAAATGTGTGTGGTTTATCTGTAAACCGTAATAAACATTATATGTATATAAACATTAAACATCCCGGCGTAATAAAACCTCCTTGTTATGTGTTTATGTAGATTTAAGAACTGGGCCCTGCGTTTCTGTGACGTCGTAGATGTCGTCTATGCAGATGAGATGCTATAACAATAACAAATAATGAAGAAAGAAATCAAACGGTGAATCCTGAAACTAGACCAAACGAATCTGCACGGTGAAAATTGTGATGCAGCGGATGATTCGAGCACAAATGGAGGCCCGTGCCGGATTTAATTGACCTGGCGCAAGATGGAAGGAAATTGGCTCGTTCTCGCTCGAAAAGAAAATGGGCACATTTGCTGGATGTCAGAATTGACAGACAGAAGATTGCCGGCATTATTCGGAGACACATCCTGATTGGCTGTTTCAGAGCTCGATTCGAGCATTAGGAACAAGGATTTTCAAAAGAATTCTCAAGGGTCCAAATTACAGGGCGTGAAAACAAACCAGCGCTAGATTCACACACACGCACGCGGCGCTCTCGCACAATATCGCTGATGAACCGGCGAGACACGTGTACTTTTGCCAAGCAGATTTCCTTCATTTTCTCCAGTAAGTGCCTATTTCCTAATTTCCTTTGCCCTTGATAAGCATTCACATCTGCTCCGGCACAATGAACCTCCGGACCACCAGTGGCTTCTGCCTGAGAAGTGACCTCATACCAGTGGTGTGCGGTGGACTTAAAAAATGAGGAGGCAGATTTCTACCCATGTAATTTTTGTTCATCTCTGTACTATTAACAAGTGCGTTTGTCAGTCATTTCAGTGTTTATGTGTGAAAAATTCCTTTTAATTACTAATTAAAAGCTCATTACAGTATGTACTTCTGATTTTTGTAGTTTTATATTTTCCCTGCTTTGGGAAAAGGTACATCAACACCACTTTCATCTTCCTCTGGTACTATATTTCCTATATAAGAATTCCAGGGCCAGACGGAATCTGCAGACTTTTTTTGTTAATTCTGCGCAGAATTTTTTTCTTAATCTGCGGAATAGTTTTTATATTGTTTGAAATATGTTATAAGTTGAAAAAAGGTTTTAAAATAAATTTGTTAAAAGATTTGAGAGAATGGGCCTTTAAACTTTACAAAATAAAAGCATTTACAAATCAGCTGTCAAAATTGCAATTAAACCTAAATAAAAACGTTATAAACATGTTTTATAAACACCATAATAGAATATAGACAAGCTTGTTTATTTATAATATACATTTAACATGCAGAATGACATGTTTTTATAATGATGATCATACATGTAAACGCTGTTCACACACAGCTTAACTATGACGATCTCAGTCGTGTTTTTGACTACTTTAATGGATCTTTCAGTGTTACTGTCTCAGCACATGAGATGAAGAAGAAAGTAATAAATGTGGAAAAAAACATAAGCGCTTTAACAAACTTGTTCGCTCATTGCATTATTGTGTGTGAGTTTGCTTCTTAAACCCAAGTTTTATGTGTAGACTAAGCTTGCTTTTATCAACAAAAACATGTGATGCAATACGAACACGACAACCATATCGTGTGGACATTTATATAGACAGACTGCTTCATTAGTGGTTTTTACTTTTGCTTTGCGTGAGGTAATATTCGTTTGTTCTTTAGCCTATTTTAGAAACGATCACGATCTATAAGATTCGCTTTAGAAGTAGACTGTGGGTGTCTTTGGAATCGATCACGCCATAAAATCATCAGATTGAAACACTAAACAGCAGAGTACTTGATGCTTACTCAGCGAAAATATCCGCGGGTACCAGCGGACGCGCATTCCTTCTGGCCCTGATCATTACCAATAGCATCAATTTAATTATTAGCAGTCCCAGAAATACTCAAAGCATTTAAGAGATCAAATCAAATAGATATGACTTACTTTAAACTTGCTCTTATCCTGAGCAAGCCTGATCACAAGCAAACGTTTTTGAACAAATCTGAACCACGTAATATTCTGTCAACAATCGATAACTCCTCTGCCTCCGCCATCTCCGACACGAATCCTACAGGTCCCAAACTCCGATTAATACAACTAATAAAACTATTTAATTAAAGTTCAATCTAATTTAGCGCCCGCAGTTTAAAATGAATGACGAAGACGAGCAGGAAGGCGGGATCTCGCTGATGAGTTAATCCAATCATAGCCCGTTGGAGGCATTGCCTCCTCTCACGTGACTTTTCTCCATTCTTTTCAATTACCCCCACTCAAACTCACGGCACGCTTTAGCGGGTATATGTAAAGTCAATGAGCTTAGCGGAGGCAAGAGAAACGCTGTTTAAATCTCTGAATCCAGTTGTTTGAATCATGCAATAATAGCGTATTGTTCCGTTAGATACCCATGAGTTCTTGAACTCGTGTTACAAGAGGTAAATGTTATTGCTCATGATTGCTGCTTGGCATAAAGAGAATCAAATGCGAGTAAACATATGAGGAGTATAGAGGTGTAAACGCATGTAGATTTTAGAGGTCAAATAATCTGAATTTGAGGAAATTTGATATATATCTGAGACACGGATGGAAAAGTTTCCATTTGCTCTCCATTAATGCCTAGAAGAAAAATGAGACATCAAAGAGATCTCGTCTGTATGGGCTGTTTGATTCAAGCTTGGGCTGTTCGATATTTAAGAAATATGCGATAGCATGCTAAATAATGCGATATACGATACGATATATATCTTTTTCTAAAATCCCTTTAAAAAGTATAGGCCTACCTGTACTACCAATTGGACTGAATGATATTAAAGAAAAGTGTGATATATGATGCAATACAATAATGGCTCAAGTTTGTAAAATGTATATTTAAAAACAAAAAATTATATAACCAACATACATATTTCACATTATTTCTGATTATTAATCATATTCCACACATCGGACACAGTCTCTCTGCTATTTGCATCAACCTAAAACTTTGACTATAGACCACTTTGCAATATGTAAACACTTCCGGTTTCAGTTTGATTTATTTATTTAAATCTCACATATTATTAAAACTTTAATATTTTGATATTAATTTAACATCTTTATTCGGTTAAACATTGTGTTAAAATACTGAAACAGGAAGTTCTTCTGGACCTGCGTTGGCTCCGCGTTGTTTACGTCATCCAAAGTGGTCCATACATAACTTGTAGAATTTATCAAATGAATCAGTTATTGCAAATTACTGCGATGTGCATATTGCGCTTAACACATTTGCGATATTTTCATAATTTCTATATATTGCCCAGCCCTAGTTAGCGCTATACCCGAAATAATCGAAACAAACAGTATTTTCCAGCACGTCCATCTGTCACTAACACTCCAAAGACACACCATATATATGAACAAACCAGCCAATTCTCTGTTGCTCGAGGTCCCCAAAGCAGATTGGAGAACGACCTGACAAACCTGAGCACGTCAAGCCGCTTCGCATGTGAAAAGAAGCCCGGCGCTTCAGCAAAGTTGGCAGTCCATCGCTGCCGGCCTTCGCCTGTCCACATAAAGAATTCACAGTTCACAGCACCCATGTGGCAGAAAGCAGCGGAAATGTGTGCGAGCACCTTGCAATGTAGCAATTTTACGGAGGATCACGGCGGCCCTGCTCTCACTCCTGATAGCGGCTCAGAAGCAAAATGACAGGCCAATGAAGAATTTATTTGAAATCTCACCAGGAGGCGAGAAGCTTGCGGAACAGAGTATATTAGAGAGGCAGAGACGCCATTTCATTGCATTGGGCTTCAAATTACTTCTGATGCTTGAAAAGAGGTGCCGGTGTATAAAATTGGCCTGGAAATGGCCATGAACATCTATAATTTGAGTCTTTATTATAAATGCGTACGCGTGTGTTTGAATCATGTTTGGCAAGGACTCAACACACCCGCTTCCACTGGCTTGAGAATATTTTCAGACTATGTTATCTGGAATGACAAACATTGGCTATGTAAACAAAACTGCACACTACCATACATCTAGTCTTTGTATTACCGATGTATTTAAAAGTGGTTAGTTGACAAATATACTGTACATGTGTCCAATGGTGTCACATGTAAATAATTAGAAAACAAAACGTTGATAAAATATTATTCTATTCATTTGTATATTATATATAAGTTTTCTCTCATAAGTCTATCTTCAGACATTTATTAAGAAGTACTGTTTGTCCAAAGACAGTATTCGTGAAGGCTCTGTTGGATGTTTCCGTGATGTTTGGAGAGCTGCTGGGATAGAAAATGAGACAAAATGTCAGACAAAAAGGTTTGTGTTCAGCTGAGATTGAATACAGAGTTCAACTCACTCTAGCCAGAAAGAAATATTATCAGAAATGTGTAGTTGATATGGAGAGAAAGGGACAGCGAAATGAACCTCCACAAAAGATGGAGAAACAAATTATGGCACTAAATGAGAAAGAGAGAGGGTGGAGGGAGAAGAAGCGAGAGAAAGTAAGTTTGCAAATGAGCATGAGCAAGCAAGAGACCGAGTAGCACTGATGAGGCTTGACAGAACAACATCTTTCTCGCTCGCCTGTTGACAGCTTGACCTTACTGACACCAGAGGTCATGACTGTGATGGGAGAAGCTGAATTATGCTGAAGCTTTGGAAATATGAAGGCTCTGCATCAAAACCCAGCGAGCTGCCCTGCGGCCTTCATAGGGAGCTGACTTATAAGAGCGCCTCTGGCGGCTGTGTGTAATACAAACAGTGATCTTCACACATTAACCTCCACTCACAGTTCATTTATATGGTGTTTGGTGTTAACATGTTAAAACATCATGGCCTCTTGCACACATTACTGTATCTTCACGTTTTCTATGTTGCATGGCAACCGTAAATAGCCCAAAGCTAATGAACTAGATGACTTGCCAGAAATGTTTTTATTCCAATTATCATAATTAATTAATGCAACTATTTTTGGTTCACTTTGGCACCATAGAGCCTGTTGTAAAATCACTGTAACACAAACACAAGCACATGCAGAAACAAAGATCTGAGAGACGACAACATCCACACATTAAGATGTTTTCTGAATCAACCACAGGAAACGACAGCTGATCGTCCAACAGCTACAAAAGATAAACATCATCCGGTAAAAAGAAATGCTCTATTTACATAAATCTACCGAACAGATGATGTGTGTGTGTGTTTTATAGAGGGAATATAGGACACAGCCACAGCTAGAAGTTAAAATATTAAAAAGCGTTTCTGCATCCCTCCAAACATCATGCTCAAGCATTCAATATATTCATGACTTCTCTGCTTGATGGCGCTGCTCTGATAAGCAGGTGCATAAAAAGTCTCTGGGTTTTTAAATGATAGATTGTAGGATGAAATGAGCTCATTGTGTCCTCCAGCCCGGGCTGAGATGAATCGAATCCACCTGCAGGTTCATTTTTCATTTCACTTTTTTCCCATCTTTATACTCTTACAGTCAGGGAGAGAACAAACTGATTGAACTTAACCGGCCATTTTCAGAAATTATGCTTCTGGTCCCGGGTCCGATCATATTCTGCTCGATTTCACATTATGCATAATTTCACACGAGACATTCTCACCACTTCCACATGGGGTGCTGTTGTCAACATCAATAGTTTTACCTGAATTTGGGTTTAATGACAGAGATTATTCAATCACAGATGGCTCACTGAAGGCCAGCGTTTGGTTTCTCTTTGGAATGAAATATGCGCTTTGGCTGGTAGGGGTTCGGTGAAAACCAATTCAGCCAACTCAAAGTTTCATATGACAGTTTCTTGAGAGTTAAAGTGTTGGGAGGGTAAGATGTTTGGATGATGAGTTATGTAGGCGACAGACACGCTTTGGGGTGGAACCCTGTCATGACGGGGGGTTGGGCATCTTCAGTCCAACTGTTCTTCCCAATCTAATGTAGAGATGAAATATTCGCCATGTCATTTTTCTCGTGTTACTTCATTGCCTCCTACCACAACAGTCTCAAGTCATCAAGAGATTTAATATATGAGAATTTCTCTGTTTTAATCAAATCACAGCACAACTCCGCCAAGACACACACACATTGAGTCTGTTATTATTACTATCACATGTAAAGCTTTTCTGTGCTCAGGTTTGCCATTAATCTGATCGGCTAAACTTTAAAGTCCCTGTGAACCGGAAGTTGCGATCATTTTTACATCCGTATTTTGACGCATTTCCGAGTGAAATGGAATTTCAAATGTGAAAAATTGTTGCCGTGGCTATCGTCTTCTTTGCGATTTGATTGGCAGCCGTTGCATTTTGAAAGGGAACTGGCAGCAGACTGACAGTTGAAGGGGAGGAGTTAAATGATGCTCCGCCCAAGCCAACTAACATGGGTCATTACAGGACGGACCTGCATGTTCAGATTTTAACTGAAGATTATGAGGGCACACGGATTTAAAAAAGAGAATGACCCACATTGATACACTATTTACAATAAACACTGCAATATTTAATAAAAAATAGGCATTGTCATTTTTAATTTCACTGGGACTTTAAGCCATCATATGGATCATTCATGCGGCAAGGATATAAAAGAAATGTAAAACAACAGTCAACGAAAGTTCATGTTAATTCTTACAAACGGTAAAATTGCATACAAACACCAATAAAATTACCCATCAACCACCAAACAACTATTCAGAACGCCTCAGAACAGCCTATTATTCAAAGTATATAAGGCTTTACCTTCAGATCTTTACAAACGTTCACCCAAGGTTTGGTCAACACAACATTAGAAATCTGTATCGGCACAAATTTCTTTGCTTTGTTTTGTATTGACATATTGAATGATTAAATGTGTCGGATGTTGTATGAGCAGATGATTTAAAAATGGCAATGCTGAGAGGTTAACATTATAATGACAGACTGACAGACAGAAAGACAGGCATGTGTAGACAGACAAATACACAGACAGACAGACAGACAGATAAGCATTTCTTGCACATGTAAAGGAAACAATATAAGAAAGGGTGCTCTCCAAACAAAAGACTTGAGGTTTCTGTTGTTTCTATTGCCCTCTGCTGGTGGTCCCTGGTGTATTTGCTGTAATGACATCATTGAACTGCAGCTGTTGTAATGCAGAGCACATACTACTAAATGCCACCAGTATTTTCTCACATTGTAAGGACTGATCCCTCCGCTTCTCAAAATCTGCTGAGACAGTCTGAAGGTGACTTTCTTCATTTTGTCTGTACAGATGTCTGACGTGGATCTGCTGATTTCTGCATTTAGTAAACACTGCAAGAAAATCACAATGTGTCATGATAAATTAGAAGCTAATAGAAGGTTTTCTCAGAATGTGTTTGTATTTTTTGTGTCTCTGTCTTGCATTAATCTCAACGGGACTCCAAGCATCATTTGACCTTCTCAAAAAAACAGGTTAATTTGATTTGTGATTTAAAAACAGAAAATGATCGTATCATTCTACATCACTACCTTCTTTCTTTTCTTTTTGTTCATTTGATTGTATAATAATAAGTTAACCATATTTGTACATATAAAACTGTGGCCTAAAGCAATTAGGTTTGCACGGAAAGGTTTATTTTGAGTAAACTGCAAATGTTTGTTTCCGTAGCTTTAGGTGGTGAAAAGCAATTTTAAAGCATGAAATCTGGCCGGTATAATGGGATTAAAGCATTCAGTCAGATCAGTTTCAAAGCACTCTTCATTTACATATTCATAAGAAACATAAGATTATTCAAATTCCTTCAGTAAATCCTAAGTAATTCGTAACATGACAATTTGACTCACGCTTTACTGAGGTCAGATGCTGGCACGCTGGCTGTGAGAAGAATTCATGTGTTTGAGGGAAATAAATGAAGCTCTAACAAAGGTTGAGGAGGAGAAAATCCTGTCAATCATAACTCATATTGTATTGTGTAATTTCTTTTAACTTTTACACACTGTTATTAACCAAAGTGGTTTTCAATAGTTTATTAACAATCTATATATTTTAATAGTACACATGTATACTTTCACAGTATTAAGAAGTAGTCATACGAACTGATGTATGAGTGACATGATCTGAGGGATCTAAAACCGCATTTAACCAAAGACGATTGTGTACGAATGAGATGATGCAGTTGATTTAATGCTATAATCATTATACTTAGTCAATGATCATTTATTAGTACTTATTAAGCATGTTTTATATTCAATAATTATTTACACTTATGATTCAGAGCACAACAACTTAAATCCAGGAATGTTTGAAAAGTCAGAGGCGCCTCAAAACCGCCTGATCAATCTATTTGAATTGAAGCATTATGTACATACAGGAGGCCTCAGACATTCAAACCATTAGAGGACCCGGCCTCTCGTTCTGTTGGGATCCATTTTTTCCAGGTTATTTAAAAAGATCAAGTCTGCACTGTCCAAAAATCATGTATGTGTCCACTCATGACTTTTTTATTACTCTATAGCCGCAGGAACATCATATGTGTACACACTCTCATGATGTTGTTGATATTGAACAAACATGTCTCATGACTGTTTAACTTGTGACACTCTCAGTTTAAAATTGAAACATCGTATATAATGAGCCATGTGTTTAAAAACAGGGATCAATGATTGGCTAACCACAAGTAAAACGTATTTGACTGCTGGATCTCTATTGTTGGAAAGTCATGTCAAGTAATGTAACGATAACAGTCATTTGACTCAGTTTCATTTACCACTTGCGGTTCATGTCTGGCATCTTGTAGACAGGACCGCACCATCTATCAGTTTTAAAGGTTCTCCAAATCCAACGTTAGATCCACCGTTTAATGAACATCTACACCCAGATGCAGTGAGCAAACAAATACAGCTGAACTTCAGTACAACAAACGGAGCGCATTGATGGTGTGGGGCTCTTGCTGGTGGACGCGTGGGGCGGGATTTTCCAAGAAAATTATCCAATAAGGGACTAAGAAAAGTTGGGAAGAAAAAGGGAAATTCACGTTTGAAAAAAAACTTTCCATAACCTATACAAACTTGTTTCTTTGAAACAGCAAGTTTAAAGGGGTCATATGGCACGAATGCGTGTTTGGTATGTTATAAGTTGCCCATGCATGTATTAGACAAGTAAAATTGCTCAAATGAACAGATGCATTCTTTCTAAAAGCGAATGCACATCCAGACCTCGTGTAACCACACCCCCACAGATCTACGTCAGCTCGTGGTATGATTCGACTAAGACCACCCAAATGTAAACGCACGTAAGGTGGGCGTACCTGTCAGTACATTTGAAGAGGACCCTGATGTTCCAAATATGGTCAGAGGCGTTACATTTCTGTCACACGCTTGCAGTATTCCACCAATCACAACGCACTGGTTAAACTGGCCAATCATAGGACACCTCACTTTTCAGACTATGAGCTTTGTAAAAAATCTGCACGTTTTAGATTATCACATCATTTATATTTATTTAGATCATTTTAGCATTGTTTTTATTTGATTTTGGGTCACAATGCAGATTTATCTAGCTCTTCAAAAACACAAGGCAAATAGCAAAAACATATCTGCTTATTTCTTTTTTTATTTGATCAGAAGTGAAATATGACTTGGACACGAGAGAGTCGCCAATAGCCCATGAGCTCTTTTAAAGCCGCGATGAATTCATGTTAATATAGGCAGGATCCTTGAAGGTCTCAGCGAGAAACACAAATTTATCTATCATTTATTTTTTGTATCCTCTCCTGCAATCTTTTATTCCGTCTCATTTGTGCTCTCCATCTCCGTCCGTTAAATCACCCCAATCATTCGAAAAGGATCTTTCAAAACTTCAAAAATTGATGCGAAATTGATGCCGGTCTTAGTTCCATATCACATTATACATCTGCCCTACATCTGCTTCTGCAGTTATAATTCCGTCGAGAGCCAATTACAGAAGACTCTATAATTCAAGTGTATCCTAATAGACTAATTAATTTTGAATTAAATGATGAAAAAAAAGATGTCACGCATTTCATTACTCTAATTGGTCTTTGCTTAGCAAATCTTTTCCTAGTTCTACTCGCCGACAGTGTGTGACAAGCCAGGGGTTTGATTTTCAAACATTGTTGGAGATTTTCCTGAATATAAATATTAGTCTATTGTTGATGTTAGATAACATCCCACAGGAGGAGTTCAGACCGGGTTGAAGAAGTGCCAATTCATTAACTGAAGAACTCGCATTTAACTTCAAAAACAAATAAACACGTTTTTCTTAAAAGCTGCACTTAAAAATTCAGACAATGCGTCTAAAAATCGTGTAAATGGCATAAATATAGAAAGTTATTGATGAGCTTCTAGTTAACAAACTTGAAAGGTTACACTACTTCGGGATCAATGTGAAATAAAGTTTCATGTGCATGTCTAGTATGGCATTGTATATACAGTGGTGGTCAAAATAGATGTTCAACTTTGAAAAAAAGGACATTTTGCCGTCTATTTAAATATGTTACCATGTCTGATGTGATGAAGTCGACTCCACTAGGCCGCCTGTGTGACCCTGAGAGGAAACAGACTTCACACATCCACTTAAAATCACCTTGACAACAGACAATTTTAAGAAGAAAAAAGCTCTATAAGGGCTTATTGAAAGAGAAACAGATGAGGAATCTGACGCATCGCCTGCCAAACAGTTTCTTTTCTTGATTACAGTTAAACATCTTTATAGCACAACAGATGGCCGGGCTTGTTAGCACTCAGTAATACTCTTAGGCCCAGCAAACACGTCTTAATCAAGCTGTGATCTTTCTTTAATCACACGTCTTACTGGCAAACACTCTCCGTCTAATCCTGAAAATGTGTGCTGTCTGAAACTGTCATATATTCACAAGCTGAACAATAACCATTCTTCCGGAAACTACACATATATGCTTCTAAATCAAATGTCACAATAAGGCTTGACTAATATGAGTCATTTCATTTTCAGGTTCAGATTTCGATGCCCTTTTACAGACATTGACGAGAAACACGGACTTCAAGATTTGTTGTGGTGACAGATGCATGAGATGAACGGCTAAAGCTCAAGATGAATTTTAGAAGCCTCTTAACAGCAAATAACTAATTTCTTTAATTCATTTAACTGTCAAACTATGTCAAATCTGGGATTTAGACACCCTGTCATCCCTGCTAAGAGTTTAACTGTTGTTGTCTCGGCAAAAATAAAAGACATAAAACAGTAGAAATAAACAACAGAGAAAAACTGGAAGCTGAACTTTGAAGGTATGATTCATCCGTTTCTACAATTAACAAACAAAAAACAAAAATAAACCAAAAAACATAGTTTTACACGGTATGTATGCATTTTTCCTAAAGATACTGTTTCTAGACTCGTCAAGTGATGCCCGCATGAGCCATATTCATGAGACAGACAGACACACACACACACAGACGGATTGTGAATTTCTTCAACTCTTCCAAAGAGTTTGTTCACCAGTCTTGAGGGAACTGTAATAGCATTAGAGAAACAACAGATACACAACGAAAGACGCATTATTAATATAGAGAATTTTTTCTAGATACTTTGAGACTTGCTTAGTGTTGCTCTTTTAAGACATGCATAAGAAAGACAGACAAACAGACATAAACAAACAGGCAGACAGACAGCAGACAGAGAGACAGACGGACATATAGAAGGATAAACAGTTAGATAGCAGACAGAGAGACAGACAGACATATGGATATATAAACAGATAGATAGCAGACAGACAGGCAGACAGACATAGAGATAAACAGACATACAGATAAACAGACATATTTAGATAGATAAACAGACAGACAGACAAGAAATATAGATAAACAGATAGATAGCAGACAGACAGCCCAGCTCTACTTGTCTTCTAAGCCAAATTTTATCATTCCGTCTTCCTCTCTTTTGGATTGCTAAAATGAGATAAAATCCTGGTTTACATGTAATTTTCTTAAGATGAATACCAACAAAACAGAAATTCTCCTCGTTGGAACCAAATCTAATTTGTCAAAATCCTAAAGTGTTTCTCTTTCAGTTGATAATTCTATCATTTGCCCATCTACTGAGATCAAAAGAGTGGGTGTTGTCCTCGATAGTACCTTATCCTTTGAAAAACCTGTGAATAATATTACTCGGTCTGCATATTTTCACTTGTGAATGTCAGCCGTCTCCGTCCGTTTCTCACACTAAATTCTACAGCTATTCTTGCACATGCTTCAGTTTATTCACGTATTGAGTAATTCCCTTCCCTTATGGTTACCTCATAAACTTATCCCACAAACTTCACTTCAACTTCCTCTATCCATCTGGCTTCCTGTTAAATATAGAGTAGTCTACAAGATTCTACTTCTCACTTTTAAAGCTCTTCATAACTCTGCACCACCATATCTCCACATCTATCCCCCGAAGTGAAATCTCAGATCTTCTTCAACTGTTTCCCTCGTTGAACCTTCTGTTCGTTTGGCCATTATGGTGTCAAGGGCGTTCAGTCATGCTGCTCCTAATCTTTGGAATTCGCTTCCACAATCTATGAGAGAATGTGACTCTCTGATTAAAAATATAAATCACGTCTTAAAA
This sequence comes from Barbatula barbatula, assembly GCF_947034865.1. NCBI lineage: Eukaryota > Metazoa > Chordata > Actinopteri > Cypriniformes > Nemacheilidae > Barbatula > Barbatula barbatula. The sequence goes on from NC_136772.1 coordinate 750,162, forward strand.
CGTATCCGTTTGAATAGCTTTTTCTAGTCTATTTTAAATTGTGTTATACTTTTGGTTTTGTTGTATTATTCACCATTTTTTTATTTCATTGTTTTACTGTACGGTGTCCTTGAGTGCCCAACAGACAGATTTTTCTGCTCTACATAAAAAGCTTAAATCAGGCTCCTCAAAAGCTGGACCTTAACATCAGTGTCACAGAGTTCCTGAACTGCTTACTGTTGAGAGATCAGACGCTGTTAAATGGCATTAAGTTAATGTCCTGGATTACTCACAGCTCTTTGTGTTGCATTAATCTGATATCAAGCCACAGATTTCAACACTTTACACTGTATATGCATTTAAAGTATTACAAGAAGAGTTCAGCACACGGCTACATTATGTTCACACAATTCTATTCTTTTAAGTCTAACCTAACCTTTACATATTTTATTTTATACAGAAGATAGACAGAGATAGATGTGAAGGTTTTCAGAAGGAACAGAACACAGACCTTTGACTATTGTACCAGACAGAGATGTGTATCTGCATGTGAAGTGGTCGGTTTGTCAGCTGGGTCATTTGTCAAATGGTCTGTGTCCTGAGATAAACCAATTAGCACGAACGAGACACTTGACAACGCGTCACATTTCACACCTTACAATCCACACGGCTGCTGAGAGCAAACAATAAATGACTCATTCTTCAAAGAGTTAACACTTTTATCTCCTCGGTCTCCTCATTTGACGGAGACCAGTCGGTGGTTCTGTTAGGACCCTCTATATGCTTCTCTACATTGATCGTAGTAAATGATTAAGAAACGTGTAAAGAAAACAAACTCTGAAAAAAAACACTAACCCTCTTCTCTCAACAGGTAGTGGTCTGTTTTTTGTTGAAACTAGTAACTTTGCATTAGCATCTAATGTACTATTGCTCTTTTATGACATATCGCTTATTGTTCTTTGTAAGTCACTTTGGATAAAAGCATCTGCTAAATGACAAAAACGAATTTGTTAAAAAACTTATATTGAGAACTGCATTTCCACATATAGAGCACATAGTTTGGTTTCATTAAAATGAACATCCACATGATTCATTAAAATGAACATCTCTCATAGTATTTATTTTTGTCTACAAATCTCTCAGGTTTGAACAACTTTAGCAAAGTGTGTCTAGACTTACTGGTTCTGTCTGACATGAAACAAGAGTGTGTTTATGGGCATCTGACACTTGCAGGGTGTGAAGCAGTCTGTGACCCAATAGGGAGCCATGTCCGAGGCTTTTGGGAGAGCTGTGGAAGTTCATTGGTCAGCTGATGGGTCGATTTACATACACCAGGACCCATATGAGACGAGAGCTGGTGACATCAGACAAACCTGCAAACAACAGTGATGACCACAGCAACACGAGATTCAATCTGAGGGCATCGTTTATTTTAATTGTAAACATGAAGTTCTGTCGCACTTATTTTATATTTGCGTGCGTCATTTACAAAAGCCTTTGTACAACGACGAAATACTTCACCTTTGAGGAAGACGCGCCTGGCACAGAGATTGGAAACCTTTCGCAGGACTTAAAAATGGACCCGGCTGAAGACCCCGAGACATCATTCAAATTCATGCAGAAGACAAACCCGTCCGTAATTCACATGAGACCGACGGACGGGCTCTTAACAGTCGGAGAGACCATCGATCGAGAGCTGCTGTGCCACCGGGCCCCGCAGTGTCTCGTAACTTTTGATGTCGTCGCCTTCTCAAAAGGAAAGTTTCAGCTCATTCACGTGGAAATCGAGATAAAGGACACCAACGACCACGCGCCTTGGTTTGCGCGCAACGAGACGCGCATGGAGATATCAGAGGACGCGCCTTTGCGCGAGCGGTTTCCCCTGGACATCGCAGTGGACCGGGACGTCGGAGACAACTACATCCAAAGTTACCACATTACGCACACGAATCATTTCGCCGTTGAGGTCAGCACGCAGGAGGACGGGACCAAATACGCCGAGCTCGTGTTGATCAAAACACTTGACCGGGAAACAGAAGAGTTTTACACCCTCGAGGTGACCGCAACAGATGGAGGGGCTCCACCGAAATCTGGGTCGACCACCGTTTACATACGAGTGCTGGACTTTAACGATAACAGCCCTACATTTGAACACAACTCGCTCAAAGTGGAGCTGAACGAAGATTCCCCCGTCGGTTCCCGTGTGCTGAAAGTTCACGCGTTCGACTCCGATGCCGGGATTAACGGGGAAGTGGTTTACGGGTTTGTCGAAGGCTCCCCGTCGGACGTTACGCGCGTCTTCCAGATCGATCTCATCTCTGGGGAGGTGACTCTAAAAGACACGATCGATTATGAGAAAAAGAAGTCGTACGAGTTCCACATCCAGGCCTCCGATTTGGGCACCAATTCGGTTTCGTCTACGTGTCGGGCCATTGTAGACATCGTTGATGTGAACGACAACGCCCCAGAGATCAGCATTAAGCCCATGACCTCTACGAGTGACGGGGTGGCCTTCATCACCGAGGCCGCGGCCGTGGAAAGCTTCGTGGCTTTAGTGAGCACCTCGGACAGCGACTCTGGACCCAACGGTTACGTGCGCACGAGTCTGCACGGACACGAGCATTTTAAATTGCAACAGGCATACAGCGACACATTTATGATCGTTACGACCGCAACTTTGGACAGGGAAACTATTTCAGAGTATAATCTCACAGTGATGGCTGAGGATTTGGGAACGCCGCCTTTTAAAACCGTTACGCATTATACGATACGCATCACGGATGAGAACGACAATGCGCCCGCGTTCACCAAAGACGTTTACGATGTATCAGTCATAGAAAACAACATCCCGGGGTCGTTCATAACCACAGTCGTTGCGAGGGATCTCGACACTGGAAAAAATGGAAAGGTGTCATACAGCCTCGTTGAAGGCAAAACGCCCGATGGTACTGCGCTGTCGACGTTTGTGTCCATAGACCCGGTCTCTGGATCCCTCTACACTCTGAGATCGTTTAACTTTGAGGCTTTTAAACAAGTCCAGTTTACTGTTAAAGCCACCGACAAAGGTTCCCTGCCACTATCCAGCACTGCTTTAGTAAGAATCCACGTGGTGGATGAAAATGACAACTCCCCATATTTTACATATCCAGTGTTGAGGAATCACACAGCTGACATTCCAATACCCCTGAACGCCCAGCGTGGTTACCTGGCTTTACGTGTGACCGCACAAGATGAAGACGATGGTGACAACAACGATCTGAGTTTTCATATTCTAGAGCATGACGCACAACTTTTCTTCATGGATAAAAAGAGTGGCGAAATTATTTTGTGCAAAAGTCTGACAGCATCATGTGGGGACGTTCTGCAGGCCAGGGTTTCTGTTGTGGACAGCGGCATAGAGCCTCTATCGAGCACGGCCACTATTCGGTTTGTGGTGACGGACACTGGCTTCCAGGAGGACCAGGTGGTTATTTTACTCCGGTCTAAGGATGAAGAGACCCTCAGCTTTGATGTTGGGATGGTGGTTATCGTTGCTTTCGCAGGGGGGTGCGTGCTGCTGCTGATAGCCATTGGCATCCTAGCGGTGACATGCAAAAAAAGACGCAGACGGAGAAACTACGGGAGAGATGGTCTGTATGTGTCGAGCCCTTTTTCTAAAAACGACACCGTCACCTCGGATATATATGGTGGCCCCGGTGCCTTTCTGCCTAATGGAGGAGATTCAATACAACAATGTCTATATGAAGACAAGAGCCTGGACTTTGAGGAAAAGGTGAGCGATTCAGGTTGGAAAAGTTTTTAATTCAAAGCTTTTCTTTAAGATGTAATTTTAACTTTAATGTTTTGTTCCACAGCTGTTCCTGCCGTGCAAACCCTTTGAACAAACATTTCTGTGGCAAGATGAAAAATACTGTCTACAAAGGAGGTAAGAATGGTTCAAACACAAAAGATGTCCATCAGTAAAGTACAGTGAGGTCCTAAAGTCACCAGTAGTCCGGTTTTCCAATTAAATAGAAATGACTGGCTGTCTTTGGTTATTTTTCAAGCTGGTAAAAAAGCATCTTCTGGTTCTGACCCAATGGTCACCAGTTTGTGACACAGAAATAAATCCAAATAATCTCACGCGCTCTTATACCGTGTCTACACCGGACGCGACAGGAGCGATGCGACATTACAACCTGCTTGTTTTGAGTGGGTTTGTCGCACCACATCCAGTGTGAACAAAATGTAAAATTATAATGGGTTCTAATGCGTTTCTAATGTCTTTTGTCGTGTCGCGTCCGGTGTAGACACAGCGTTAGTCTTTCGGACTCCTTGTTTTACGTGCACTTAAGGTCACTGTTATGTCGTATACCAAAGCACATTGGACCAGTTACTGTCGTATGGGTCACACAAAATATTAATGATACAAAATCTAAATGTAAAAAGATCCCTTTCACTTCTTATGCAGGCAAAGTGGAAACATTTTTATAAAAGGCCGAAAGCATAAGAGAGGCGATGACACATTACTCATGTCTCAGTGAATGTAGTATTCAGTTGTGCAGAGGAATATCAATAAACAGATAGCTTTGATTCTACACGCAGTGGCACCAGCAACACGGATCAGCTGAGCGTGAAGGACAGCGGCAAAGGAGACAGTGATTTCAATGACAATGATTCTGACACCAGCACAGCCGCTCTCAGAAGAAGCCTGACAACATTTCAACCAGTGAGCAGAAGTACGGACAGCTATCGAACACACCACAACACCAGCCTTTTAGTTTAGTTTTCAAATAAAAACACTTACACTTACAACAAACAACAAGATTTTCATCCTTTTTTATGCATGAATGTAGAACTTTAAATATGATTTTTTCTTTCTGAAGGCACGTTCTCCTGTGTAGGAGACTGGAAAGGCAAACAGCGGGTTATACAGACGCAGAACATGCACGTTCCACCCGGGACGGCCTACACGATAGGTTTATCTGCTCCGGTTTACAACATGAGCCATGTTCATTCTTATCCCTGGAAAGAAGGTTATAATAAAACAAACACGTTGCAGACGTTCTCCAGGACTGGAGCGCTGCCTTCAAACTCTCTCCATCAGCTGGAAGGAATGACCGGTGATGTTGAGGAGCAAACTGAACCCGTGAAGGACATGCTGACGGTTTCGGCTGTTTGTGAAGTTGCTACCACCTTTTAAATTTTGAAGGAGATCATTAAAATCTTTCATTTTAATATTTGAACTGGAATGACTGAGGACACACACATTTATTTGTATAATCACCTTGGCATTACTCGACTGTCTTTTTTAAAATAATTTCTCGGGACCTCTTTGAGAATGAGAACGGCAAATGTAAAATAAGGTTAATATAAATGTGTTTTCTCTTTTTTGTATATTTTTTAAGAAGTAATTCTTATTTGTTACACTTAGTTGTTTTTTATATTATAAAATTCGAACAATAAATGACCTACGCTGCCTTTTCTTTTATGACGGAACAGGAATGTCACGGTCGGGCACACAAATATCCTAACAGAAATCAATCTTGTTCATATTGACAGTGGAATACAGAATAATGCCAAACCCCCTAAAGCAATAACCCATACAGTAGTGTCCAAAAAGTGATGTCCGAAGGCCATATTTCTACAATGATTAAACTAATAATTATCCATCAAAATATGAGGAGTCTGGTACAAAATGGTGAAAATACAACTTTACATTGCCAGAAAGACTACAGGGAATAAGGGGTTTACTAATTAAATACAAAATAATCCAAAAAAACACAAAGCACAGAGGAAATGAAGCAAACATCGAGCAGATAGTTTTAGTTATTTCATTCTTTTGGCTCTCGACTCATTACGATTTGTGTTGTGCCAAGCTGAGCTTCAGTACACTCCAATCACAACTACTCAACATTCATACATATATTTTAAAAGATGTGTTTAATATTTTATATTTGACTAAAAGGTTAAAACATATTAACTTCCCAATATTGGCTTTTTGTCACTACAGTAGGCATCTTTCTGATTTTACATGTATGTCAGATGATGTTTGGGAAGATCTTGCCTCACGACTGGACTAAGAATGATCAGACAATGCATACACACATATGTGTGTTAAATCCTCAAATCCGGCATTAAGAGCTGTGAACATATGGTGCTTTCTGGATTAGCTGTAGTGCAGCAGTCATGTCTCTACAACATGTTCAGAAAGAGGCGTAGAAAGGCCCACAATTAGGCGTATTAGTGGCATTAAAGAGCTTGCTGTGCCAGATTATATAGAGATTATGCAGGCATCTTGAGAATTTAAGCCTTCTTCACCCACGACTAATATCATATTGAGATTTATAACCCGGCCACAGAATCTCGCTCAGCCTAAAGACAAAACTATTACAGTTTTACTAAACTGATCAACAGGGACTCCAAAACACTTACAGCGTTGTTTTCAATGAAGATGCTCTGAAAACATGAGCGTAGTGAAACCGGCTACACAGATAACAATGGGTAAATCCTTCAGATGCTGTCAGAGAAACAGACATGCCACACCATCACATGACATCTATTTGACTAAACAACGTGAACTCATACAAATACTGACTAATAGTTCTAGTCATCATTGGTCCATTCAATGAAAGTCAACGGAGTTCAAAGTTAACAACATTCCTCAAAATATCTTCTTTTGTGTTCTTACTTATACAATTTATACAGGTTGGACATGGCATTTTTGGGTAACTGTCCCTTTAAAAAATGAGTCCAAATGTCTCTACACTGTAAATAATGTGTTTGGATCTTATTTGGGTTTACAGTCCTGTTCGTACAAAATTCCCCTAGATACCCATAAAAAGGCATAAACTGACTATTCACATTAGGATATCCATACACAAATCATTCAGCATTACACTTTTATAAGGATGCTGTGTGTAATTCTAGATGAGGAAAGCCTACTGCAATAAACATTAATCTTATCAGCTCTTTTGTTCTGCATTGTGAATTCCACAAGAAATATGGACAAAAAAAGAAAAAAACTCACTTTGGCCTAAAGGGATATTTTCACTTCAGCAAATACCAATAGAAATGCCCCGTGAAGCCTTTGTTAGTAATTGCTCATAGCTGATAGGATATGACAGATTTCCAATTGGATATGAAGGGCAACTACACAAAAAGATCAATACAATGTGAAATGGCTTCTTGTATTCTCTCTCCGTGTTTTCCAAAGCTCAGAAAAGAGGGCGGGAAGATAAATTAACAACAGATTTACAGTTTAAACCACTTTGCAAAACTGAAATTAGACATTGAGACTTCAGCCTAGATACAAAATACAAAGTTACTTTTTCAGCTCGTCTAGAAATATATTTTATTGAAAAGAAACCTGTGCAGGTGTGAAATGTAAAGTTTTTGAATGAACGATCTGTGTCACGATCAGTTTGCAATAGATGTCAATCAAAAACAGCACTAAAGGGATTTCGGCAGAAACACTGGATGGATCTGAAGTTTGTATTAACATAGTTTGCCTAAAAATTTTATATTATTCTTTAACATATTCCTTAAGACTAGCGTTAGTTTTATTTATAATCTTAACAGGTGTCAGCAACACAAGATTCATTCATTAAAAACAATTGATCCATATCATGCATTATAAGGAAAGTAAACCAATGAATTATTCCTGCATCAGTTTTCCTGCTTTGAAATGTGTGTAGTTATGTTTTAGATTTATGCACATTAACGTAAGAATGTTAAACTTCTGTTAATTTCTATTTAATTTGATAGAAAGCTGCATGTAACTGGAAGGTCAAATACGTTGGAATAATATATTCACAGTGTTTTGTTATGGTTTCAAAAATCATAAAATTTTACTTAATTATTAAGAGATAACCTACATGTTAAACTACACTAACATTTTAAATATGTTCTCATCTATAATAAAAGCGCTTTTTAATACTTTTTATTGGTTAAACATTTGGAAAACCCAGTAACAGACATAAAGGGAGCCAAATGATAATGATTTTGTGGCAAAAAATACAAAACACGAAATATGGATACAGGATTTTTAAGAAGGACAGCAGCAATATTTAATGTCCCCCTTTCAGACAGTCTTTACTGGTAAATTCCCAGCAAATTGGAGGTAACGGATCCCGTGTGAATGTGCATTTACCTTAAATTTACCAGAATTAATTTAGCAGTATTGGTGTGTTAAAAGGGCCAATGTGCATTGCATCTTATTCTCATGTGATGGAGCACAGAAGACCAAATAGGCCTAAATAGAAACTTCTGATTTACCGATGGTAAACCCCTAACACCATAACAAACACCTGGTTTATTTAGGGAATTACACAAACATCTACTATCTGACAGATAAAGAGAGAAATGCAGAGTATCTGCTCTGTAATATATTCTTTGTTTTATTCACTGTATATGATCCATCCTCTCCAACCAGGAGTCAATGCTGGGTTACATGGGTAACATCTCGCTCAGATTAAAGAATAAACACTGCCACCATGAGTTTACCACCGAAATTACACTCGAGTATCATCTTGGAGTATCATTTTCTACAGCATTACCAACAACAAACGCAATGCAGAGGTAACAAAACCACAAACACTCACACACCCGAAACAAAGTGAATGCGTTGCGCCAGTCTAGATTTGGTTTGTGGCGTTTGCTCAATCAAACAAGACTTTTCTGATCTACGTGGTTTGTGTTATGGACGCGTTGTCGGTCAGGATGTTGGGATGCTGTCACTTACCTTGTTATTCTTGTGTGCAGATCGTAGAGAAGTGTGTGTGATTATGAACCCGACCGACAGAGGGCGCTGATGCACCTTCATTCATAAAGCGCGGTGGAATAAACACGCCTGGATGAGGAGACGAGTGAAGGCATTGCTGTGCGTCTCATTGTGTTTGCAGGCATGACCCAATTTGTGGCAAAAGAAACACATAGTCAACATTTCTGGATAGGCAGGATTTATGTCAAAAGTATGCGTTGTGAAAGCCGATTAGGAGCATCTTTTTCTTAAAATAAAGCAGTCCTTGTTTTCTCACAGGCCTTCTTGTAATCTGCATATTGAGTTGTGCACTTTGAACTGTTAAGCGATAGCTTTAGTTATTAAAAAAATGAAATGGCCTACTTGTTAAGTTTATAGTGTGAAATAAAGTGACCGATTCAGAGCGAAGAGATTTGCTATTTATATAAAAAAACATTATTAACAGCTGTTTCCCCTCTTTCACCATTCATTAGACACATTGTCAAGTTACACATCGCTGACCTTTTATTTAACAATATGCACTTTGACAAACAAGCCCAGAGGCCATTGTCAGATCATTTTCGCTTCTTCATTTATTGCTCCTGAAGAGGAATTCATTTGAATGTTTAGTGGCTTTGAACTTAATATCAAACATGTATGATTCAGCTCTCACTTTCAATCATTGTTTGTGAGGGGCAGCGAGAAAACATCATTCTCTGAAGTGTTCAAAATGTCTAAATGACTGGTCAAGATATTCCTATTTGCTTTAGAGACAAATGCGTATTACATGTAAAAGGTCTATTTGTCTTGCTTTACAATATTTAACAGATTAAATGAAATATGAAAATAAACAGAAATATGTATCATACGCTCAAAAACAACAGGCACCCATATGAGGTGTATAATTCGTTGCATTACTATTCTAAGGTTCAATCTGACATTTTTGTTAAATTTGAGTTATTCACATATTCTTATTCTGTGCCAATTTATTTACATGTTTGTTGTAATGTAAATGTGTAGGTTTTGGGACTTCTTTTAAGAAAAAAGTGCTATCTACAAAATCTAATTATAATTAAGTTCTATGAGAGCCAATCAGCACCTTGAATGCACACAAGAGGACCAATCACGATCATCTTTTATTGTCATGTGACAGGACTCCTCACATGCTAAAAAAAGGTTCCTTTAGGTTCTATATAGAAACATCTTGGCACTTTTATTAAAAAAAGGTTCTATGCAGAACTCTTGGAGGGCAAAGAATTTTTTTAATAGAATGGTTCTATAATTCATATTTCGTGACTGAAGTGTAAACTAAAGATTACACAATAATTATAGACCTACACAACACATTCACAACACATACATTTCCTACTACATTATAGTTTGCCTTTTTGGTTAATCTTTTTGTATAACAAGGAGTTTTCATTATTTTGTACCATATTGTCAATGTTTAATTTAATGATAAGCATTAAAAACAAATAATCGAAATGAAAATGACACCAAACATCATAAGGAGTGCAAAAGACGGAATCAAAGGAAACCCTGATCTCATTGGACCAGCAGATTAAACCACACAAGGTAACTACATCATATATTTATTCCTTGCCCGGTGTAAAGTTGCATTATCTGCACTGTCAATGTAAACGCTGTAGCACCTATACATTGTTTTAGTGAAAATGCGAAATCATTTTAGTATTATTCAAGTTTAGCCTAAAAATGAAAATTCTGCCATCATTTACTCCCTCTCTTGTCATTTCAAACCTGTATGACTTACTTCACCAGAACACAGCAGAAGATATTTCCAAAAAGTCTTGTAACTGAACCACGACAGTGCCCTTTGACCTGCATTGGTTTGGTGTCCAAAATAAGTGAATGGCTACCAGCATTGTTCAGTTACCAACGTTCTTAAAAAATTTTATAGATATTTATTGTGTTCCACTGAAGAAAGAAAGCCATATAGTTTTGAAATGAAAAGAGAGTGAATGAATGAATTTTCAGTTTTGAGTAAACAAAATGGTTGAATGGAATATAATTAATGGTTTGTAAAGTGAAGTTTAGCTGTTTAATACAGAGATGCAATTTTAAAATATGTGTTTATGTTCATCTACATGCAGTACAAAAACAAGCTTATGCGCATGTTTATTAAAAATTGAAAATGCTTAATGGAAATGATTAAAACTAAATGGTTGAATGTAATTAAACATTTTAAATGTAAAATCATTTAAAGTTTTGCTGTCTAACACAGAGTACAGAGATGTGATGTTAAAAGAGTTCTTTTATGAATACATATAAACAATTTGAATTGTCTGGATTGGATATAATTGAATAACTCATAATAATAAAGAACCTTTAATGGTTTTATAAAGAACCATTTAACTTGGATTCAAAGAACCATTTGGGGTTCCATATATGAAGCAGGTGACCATTTCCGGTTCTAAATAGAACCATTTATCTGAGGAAGCAGTTCGACACAAAACAATGTTTAAAAGAAACCTCAAGATAGATGAATGTTTTAGTGATACTCTTGTAAAGGAGAGCAGCTCAAACTAGAGTTTTTTTCTGTTTTGTTTTCTGTTTTATTGAGGATTTTATTTGTATTTTTATAGAAACAACTCTAGCCAGCGCTAGTTTCCTTATTCCCATGTTTACATGAACCTTCATAATGTGATATAAAATATAAAGGCCAAATAGTCAACAGTCTTAATTACAACCGTGAACATTATCATGTTATTTCAGCCACATTCAACTCTAGAAAGTTATTTGACCGGTTCCGCCTGCTGTGGAATAAATTCTAGGACAGATTACAGTATCTGCGTTCTGTCCGAACCAACGGAAACTTAATGGCTCCTGTGTTGATACCCACATACATACCTAAAATTAACATCTGCACTATAAATAAAAAAAAGTAGTATACATCATAAAAGCATGTAAATGTAACTTTTTTATTTTACATTTTGTACATCAACACATTATTACAACACTAATTTCTTGTTTTAACAAAAAAATATAAGTAAATTGTTTGATTTCCTTGAAAATGATAGAGATAGTAATGAGATAGAACCTTATAATCCTAAAGCTACGATTTTTGACTGACTTTACAAAATCCTGTCTCTGATTCTTTATCCCTGCCATTAGTGTAGTTTTAAAAGATGTTAAGACAGAGTTGTGAGATTTTTTAAATAAAATTACATACAAAGACTCTAAAACTTCTGCTCTTTGTCTTGTGACTGGATCTTTCACATCTGATTTTTCTACACTATAACCACATTTTTGATTGATTCAGTATCTGGTTTCACTGCTGTGGCATTTTTCAAACTGAGAGACGTTCAGTTTGATGTTCTGTATTAAAGAGTTGTAACAAACACAGACAAGAACGAGAAAAAGCCCAGGCCATGTGACCATGACTACAGGTGGTCCCCCGACCCCTCCCGAGAGAGAGAGAGAGAGAGAGAGAGAGAGAGAGAGAGAGAGAGACAAAGAGACAGAGAGAGAATGATGTTATTCTGCACAGATGTGACAAACCGCATATGTTTCTGCAGCACTGACCCCTGATAGCCTAGGGATCTAAAAAATATACAGTACAAACAAACAAATAAACAAATAAATATGTGGTCTTTCACATCTGTGCAGCACATCAACATACAGTACATGTATTTATACAGCATACAGCCCACACAAGTGACATATCTGTACATCTTTGTTGTGATTTGTTCTCTAACAAATCTTATCTTCAAGTCAGCGGCCAAGATATGTCGTGGGAAATGATTTATAAAGCGATTTATAATGTTTAGATACTACAGAAATGCCTCCTGATTACAAATGCAGAAAAGTGATGATGTATCGTGTGTACAATGGTGTGAACACTTCTACCCTTACACATTTGCATGTTATTGCACATCTCTTATGACACAATGTGTAATGAATCAGCAGTATGTCAGTTTATTTTAAAGCTTTCCAAAACCATCATAACTATTCAAAACAAAACAGACAATAACAGGTAACCAAAGAGTAAAGATAAATAAAAGTGCCATCTTTGATGTGAGAGCTTTCTCATTTTTATTTGAATGGTACCCAACCGTTGCCAAGGTGATTTGTGGTTTATGTCCTCAAGTTCACTCAGTCTTGCAGAGTAACCACACGTAGTTCATCACATTACTGTGCACAAGTTTATGCTTTTTTTAAATTTAGCTTGAAAACTCATCACTATAACCGACACGTGATGTTTTGTGATCTAATGCAGTGACTGTCAGAAAAGCACGTTTAGGCTGCTGTATAGTGTGCATTTCACTCTTTCATTGAGGCAGGTGCAGGTTGCATGTTTATAAAATGCAGCTTTATTTTATACGTCACCAACATCATCATCATTAGCATACATGGCAGATCTGATCTCTCTCTCTCTCTCTCTCCTCCCACATTTGTGGGCTGTAGCTGCGAGTCCTCGCGCTGTAACTGTATTCAGAGGGATAAATGTCGCCTGTCGGAACATCATCCTCATCATCATCACTGGCTCTGCGACCACGACACGACGCGATGAATAACCAATAAATGCATCAAAAGCGGAACTGGAAAATAAAATCTTTCCAGATGAGATTCTCGTTTTGCTCTGCGGTCCATGCGGGTAAGATAACATTTACATTAACACTTACTGAGTAAATAATCTTGATTTTATTCACGATTGCTAAATGATTGACAGTTATCAGTGATGAGAAAGCAAGAGAGAGAGAGAGAGAGAGAGAGATATGTGATAGCACTGTCGGAAACTCATATACAGTAAATAGACATAAAACGGACAGTAGCCTATATAGGCTATTGTATAAATCAATGTCGATGATAAAATGAAATATAGGACTGTTAATTGTGTTTTTATTCTCTATTTGTGTGTGTGTGTGGGGGGGGGGGGGGTGGAGAGAGAGATAAGTGACGATTAACGTCGTTCAACTTTATTTTCACGCCTGTTTCAGTCATGTCATATGTGATCGGTCTGTAATAGTCAGATGTAAGTGACAGTATGATGTCCCATAATATTTCAGATTATTTATGTGTTATTGAGCCAGAACTGTTGCGTTAAAGCAACACCGTTTTATATCTTTCATGCATTTAATATTCGCCTACTAGTCTACAGTTATGTTTTAATACTTATTTTATAAGATCTCAGTGCTTGTCAACAGACTGAGCACCGGGTGGTGACCCAGCGTGGTCAAACATTAAAATATTATGAATATTGCTTGTATATATTCATGTAATTCACTCTACAGACACATTTTCACCAGTTGACCTGTGCATGATGTAGTCTGGGTTAAAAAAGTCAAACATCATCACATATTTTAGTTTTAGTTTTCATTAAAGAATTTTATTCTCGGCTGCTAATGAAAGATTTTTTATCTCTTTGAATATAAGATTTTGCCATCCTGAATTTGTAATATGTGACCCTGGACAACAAAACCAGTCTTTTAAGATTTTTACATCATCTGAAAGCTGAATAAATAAACTTTCCATTGATGTGTGATGTGTTAAGATCGGACAATATTTGGCCGAAATACAACAATTAAAATCTCTGGAACATGATGGATCAAAAACATCTAAATACTGAGAAAATCACCTTTAAAGTTGTGGTCCTTAGCATAGCATATTACTCACAAAAATTTAGTTTTAATATACTTACGATAGGAAACTTACAAAATATCTTCATGGAACACGATCTTTACTTAATGTTATATTGATTTTTGGCATAAAAGAAAAGCATATGATGGGTTTTTGCCCAAAAAATTCCCCTGCTTCATATATGACTGGTTTTGTTGTCCAGGATCGCATATTGTTAGTTGCATTAAATTGTTCAGCATTGTAAAATGTGACCATATGTCTTTGTTCTTCCTGTGCATTTGTGTCTTTGTCTTCTAACTAAAATGTACATGTTTGTTTTTTGTCTCTCTTTAGGTAACAGAACACATCTCTCATCGACAAACATTCATCGTCATAAACATGCATATGTGGATATTGGCCATATCGTCTTTTGCAACGTGTTTCAGCTTCATTAAGATGTTTGATGTTTATGGAGATATATGTAGAGGTCTGTGCGTTTGTGAGGAGAGAGACGGGATTCTGACAGCCAGCTGTGAAAACAGAGGAATAAACAATCTGTCGAATGTCACGCCTTTACAGCTGACTTCATATCATCTTCTGCTCGTTGGGAATCTGCTGAAGAAAATCTCACTCGATGATTTTGTTAGTTATGAGGGACTCACCATTTTACATCTAGGAAACAACGATATATCGGAGCTCGAACCCGGGGCGTTTAATGGACTCCAGGGATTAAAGAGACTGCATCTGAACAATAATAAAATCGAGGCGATAAATGACGATACGTTTCTTGGACTCGAGAGTTTGGAGTATCTACAGATGGACTACAATTACATTAGCCACATTGAACCCAAAGCCCTGAGCAGATTACATCATTTGGAGGTTTTTATTCTGAACGACAACCTGCTGTCTGCTCTGCCGTTCAACGTTTTTCAGTCAGTTCCTTTGACTCATCTCGACCTCAGGGGGAACCAACTCAAAGTGCTTCACTACAACGGCCTCCTGGAACACCTGAGTCGTATCGTGGAGCTCCAGCTGGAAGAAAACCCGTGGAATTGCTCTTGCGAACTCATTGCCCTCAAAGCTTGGCTGGAGAGCATCTCTTACACGCCTTTAGTAGGAGATGTGGTGTGCGAGACGCCTTTTCGGCTGCACGGACGAGACCTGGACGAGATTTCCAAACAGGAGCTGTGTCCCCGGAGAGCCATCGCTGAATATGAGATGCGAGCAGAGCCGGCTCACAGCACTGAGGTCCTTTACAAAACCGCGACGGTGAGGGCGGCCTTCGCGTCCTCAACTGTCTTACGACCGACGAAAAGCAGCCGTTTGTCCGGGAAGCTACGCGTCAAACCCACTTCACGCTCGACCCCCGGCAAACCGCAGAACTACGGGCTGATGTTGGCCTACCAGACGAAATCTCCAGTGTCCCTGGACTGCCCGAGCACGTGCACCTGCAATCTCCAAATCTCAGATTTGGGTTTGAACGTTAACTGTCAAGAGAGGAAGATCGAGAGCATTTCCGATCTCAACCCCAAACCATACAATCCCAAAAAAATGTACCTGACTGGGAATTACATCTCTTCTGTGTGCAGTTCGGACTTCGGCGGATCTACGGGGTTAGATTTGCTTCACCTGGGCAACAATCGTATAACCGTCATTCATGACCAAACGTTCGGTCAGCTGATACATCTGAGAAGACTTTACCTAAACGGAAACCTGTTAGAGCACCTCACCGAGGATATGTTCTACGGCCTACAAAGCCTTCAGTTTCTGTATCTGGAATATAATGTCATCCGAGAGATAGCGGCGGACGCCTTTCATCAAGTGCCAAATCTTCAGCTGCTTTTCCTCAACAACAACCTCCTCAAGACGTTACCAGTGGGAATCTTCGATGGTTTAACTCTAGCTCGGCTGAGTCTGCGCAGCAACCACTTTCGCTCTCTTCCCGTTGGCGGGGTGTTAGAAGAGCTAACGTCGCTTGTGCAAATAGATCTGTTCGAGAACCCGTGGGATTGCTCATGTCTCGTTTTGGACATGAAGAGCTGGTTGGAGCAGCTCGGCGCTGGCACCGTGGTGAACAGCGTCATCTGCGAATCTCCGCTGATGCTCTCGGGAGAAGATGTGCGGCATCTTCGCTCCTCTCATCTCTGCCCAGAAAACTCAAACGTCGAGTCTTCCGACGAGCCGCCCTCAGAGGACTACATTCCTGGCAGTACCATCACCTTAGAAACAGCCTTGGATTATGACACGCAGTCTCCTGCAGTGCCTCTCTCAGTTCTCATTCTCGCTTTACTGCTCATTTTTATATTATCGGTTTTTGTTGCCGCCGGGCTCTTTGCTGTCATCATGAAACGCCGCAAAAAGTCTGAACGCTTGGCTTCGCTTAACGCCACCACCAGCTCCTTTAATGCCATTTACGAAGATAGGATGGCGGGAAAGTCTAGGACCTCAGCAGGCCACATGTACGAGTACACACCACCTGTGATCGAGAGCGTTGTCAAACACCTCCCCTACAGTCCCGGTGAGGGAAATGAATTGAAGAGTTACAGAGACTTTGAGGAACTCAGAGCGCTGGCGGCCGGCTCAGATGAAGAGGTGAGGAGCAATGCCATAAGCTCAGAGTTCAGCGCGAGCGCGGGCACTCCGGATGCCCTCAACAGACACTCCCCGCTTTTAGATGACAACTACTTTTATAGAGATATTCTAGCCAGGGACCAGCAGGCATCTTACGGGGCAGGTTTAGCATGCAAACACGGCCCGCCAGACCTTGATGCCCGACATAAATGCATGAATCCAGGCAGAATACAGCAGGTGTACTGCACGACACCCGCCGGCATCTACACAGAGCCCGGGCGAAGTGAATACTGGGAACTGAAAGCAAAGCTGCATTTTGAACCCGACTACCTGGAGGTTCACGAGAAGAGAACAACCTTCACCCAGCTTTGAAGTACAGGTGTCCTAATGTTCTTTCAATTTTGATGTTTCAAAGAAATGCATGTTTTGCGTAAATAAAGTCTATTTTTGTACTTTTGGACGTTATTTTTATGACAATTTCTCACCCAAATATAGCAAAATTGTAATAGTCATTATTTCCCTCTTACGTTGGGGTAAAATAAATACGTCTTTGTGAGATTCACCTCAAATTCTCATAGATGTGGTGTATATATTCAAAAGTTCTGTCTATATCAGTGTCGTTTATCATGTTGTGAGAATATAAGCATGACATCTGACTTTATAGGAATAGTTCATCTTCAAAATGAAAATTCTGTCATAAGTTACGAGCACGCTCGTCATTTCAAACCTGCATGGCTCTCTTTCTTCTGGGGCACAAATGTTGGTAACAGAAATCCGTTGGTGCCCATTGACGTGCATTGTGTCCATACAATAGAAGTGAATTGGCTACCAACATTTTTCTAAATATCTTTTGTGTTTTGCAGAAGAAAGAAATGACAACAGGGTGAGCAAACAGTGACAAAATTTTCATTACGAAGTTGAACTAATGTCGCTTTTTTCTTTTATAAAAAGAGACAATCTTTTTGTTAATACTCTTATTTGTGTATGTCAACATATTTCCATGGTTTTCATAAATTATACAGATGTGTTCATGTCATGCATCAGTCCGGCAAATCTTTGCACTTTTGCACAACTGTTTAAATTATATTGAGGACATATTTTGTCAAATTTATATCAACAAATTTTGGACAATGTTAAAAACAGGGTGAAAGTGTTTTATTTGAATTTTTTTTTTATCTGAATATGCTTTTAATACGTCCTTTCTCTACGATGCTTATGCAGTAAAAGCACAACATGTATAGCCGCTGTGCAATACTGTCAACTCCCTTTAAATGTTTTTTGGCATTTGAACGCCCACGTCAGCTAATGAGAAACGCCATGAACGCGTGGTGGGAGATGACAACTACAGGGATGGAGTGTATAAGCCAAATATGAAGTTCCTGCCCCCTCACTATTCCAATTTCCATCAGGTCTGTGATGTGTGACTCGTAAAGGAAACAACAATCCAGTCCTTCTTTCACGAGAGGTCTTGAAATTCTGCAGATGCCATTTCATGCAGGGCTTTAGGCGGACGGAAGACATTGTTATGCAAAAACAGTACAGTCGCTGCAGTGGATAAATGTTTCTTCTTGTTTTTGTTACTTGTATAAAAATCAAAGCTAATGTTGACAGTAACTAGTAAAGTCGCTGTCATGACTGCATTGCCGCTGTGTCATGTTGAAGTTCATTTCTGCGTGAGCTGAAGGCAGTGTTGCTAAACATGTCTCGCTTTTGTGTTACAGAATCTCGTATGTATGGAACAGATGGCCTTGAATTCAATTTTCAAATAACAGAGATTCTTGTTAAAATCCAAGGGCGGGATTGAAACCAAATCTGTTGAGCCAAACGAAAACAATATTAAGATATTTCACGTACTGCAGCTCATTTGTGCAAATGCAGGAAAGATAAACATGTTGTGACTCTGAACGCAGGAAAATTTGTTTGATCAGATGTTGCTCTTTCATAGCTCTGAAAATTTGATGGAGTCTTTCTTTGAATGTCTCAGATATTTCTCTTAAAAGTGGGAGAAATGAAAAGAGAATCAAGTGAGAGTGTAATTGTTGAAACACACGAAGACTCTGGAGGTGTAAAATGAAAGTAGACTGAAGAGGTGAAATAATCTGGAATGCGATGAGAAATGTTTGAGTTCATCTCGAGATCTTCACTAATATTGACTTTTGATTGCAGACGAGACAAATCTGAGCTCAGTTTTAAACAATGTTGACATCTCTTCTCAAACTGAGACGTTTTTGCAGACTAAAGCAAAAGTTTCTACTTGCTCACAT
>NC_136772.1:769471-843404 GCF_947034865.1 Barbatula barbatula
ACAACAGAGAAAACAAAGTTTTAAACAATGCTATATTATATATAACGGCTGTCTTGAGTGTAGTTTTATAATCTTTGTAAACAAAATCAATTATTTGTTGAAATAAATATGCAATGTTGTTGTGGGGTTAAATCTATAGGGACTATACGGAATGTATTTATATTTAGCACAGTCCCTTATATTTACAAATATTGATATGACATCTACGGATTTAAAGATGAGTATTTGTTTACAGTTGTGAGATCGGAACGGAAGTACTTTGTGCATGTTAATGAAGGAGTTGGGCTTGTGGATATTTACGTTCATCGGGAGCCGCCCTTCATTCACCACATGGTTAAAAGCTCGGCGCGTTCGCGCCACTTTCGCAATTTTACTACGCGCGGCACAGAACGGCGTGCGCGGGTGCGAAACGGGCTGGTGATTTATATCCACGATTATTGATGCAAGTTCGCGGTTTACTTTCGACGAAGCGCCCGGAGCGATGACAGTAATCGGTAAGTGTGCACTAGTGAGTGAAGATGGTGGATTCTACAAACCCGTGTCTTACTACGCGCGTGCGATTCACATGAAACCTGTTGTCGTGTTTAACGCGCGATCCACTTACTGAAGTAAAGCACGTAAGTGCGTGGCGTTTGCACGGTTCACTTTAGCACATCGTGTGGTTGATGAGACCGGCGAGAGAACCCGTTTGATGGGGAAACTGTGTGGTAACAGGCGCATGGTAGCCCACCGTAGTTCAGAGAATGAGG
The DNA here is from genome assembly GCF_947034865.1 of Barbatula barbatula. Lineage (NCBI taxonomy): Eukaryota > Metazoa > Chordata > Actinopteri > Cypriniformes > Nemacheilidae > Barbatula > Barbatula barbatula. The sequence goes on from NC_136772.1 coordinate 770,221, forward strand.
GAGATTTGAAAAGCGTGCTGCAGTGCCAAACAAGTTTCAGACGGGCAACGGGACACTTTTATCACCCGAACAGTCCGTTAGATGACATTAGTGGTGTTTTGTGAACGTTAGTATTCGGGTTCGAGTGCCACCAGAACAAAGCGGCAGCACATGGGGTAGCTGCAGGCCGCGCGCTACTATGTTAGCAGCACCGCTAGGCTAGTTTGCGTCCAACGTGCCCGTTCAACGCAACAAGAACGGTTAAATAACACGACTTCTTTACACGCTGGACGCAGAACGCACACGGGCTTGTGGTTTAACGGAAACGGGTGATTCGGACCGTCACGAGCATGCGCTCGAACGCGTGTGCGGCTATGCGTTTTAGGCCGTTCGGTGTCGCGAAGGCATTTTGTGCGTCATAAAGGGTTGTTGTCGTAAATATTGCTTGAAGCGTGGGCACGACATTGCGCCTAACGAGTAAAGTCGCTGTGCGTTGAAATGCCGCGATGTAAACGCGAGTGGGACTGGTGTTGTTGAACGTGCAAGGTAACGTTACGAGCGTGCGTGCGACACGTTTCACGACAGATGTTGATCTTTTTCGGTTCAGTTTAACCAATTGGCGTTGCAGGTTCCCCAAAACAACAGGGAACCCCTTTAACGCTTGACTTGGCTATTTTTTGCTTTAGTTTGTTTCTCCAACACAAGTAACATTACTGCGGACTCTTCGGCGCCATATTGGTGCAGACCTTGGGGGAGGGGTGAACGCGCGTTTCACGCGAGTGCGCATGTGCAGTGCCCGCCGCCGGTTGCGTACTGCGCATATGAGCGCGTTCACATGTTTCAGGGGAGAATTTAAGCAAACTTGTGTTTGATGTTTACAAAGTGTCTTATGTGAAGAAAACAAAACTAATGCAGATTAAGTCGCATAATATAAATAGCTTCTTGACCCAGGTTCTGCTGCCTATATTTACTTCTCCCACTGTTTATAATATAATGCTTATTATGATAAGTATATTATTTAATACGTTTAACCATTTTAATAAACGTATACAGACGGTTATACATCACAAGCCCCCAAAAATACAAGAGGCCGTTACGTCCACCTGAAATAAATTGTATCTTAAGAGTGATTGTGCCTCTTAAAAATTGAGACAATTATTTATATCTTTAAGTTTATAATTTTTGCTAGGTGTGTTGTGGTGGTAAATTAAGCAAGTGTGTAACTTTCATGTCCCCCCTCGTTTCAGAGCATCCACCTGATGTCACCCCTCTGGATCTGCCCCGTTTCATCCTGATCCACCCCATGATGATGATGATGATGATGATGTCACTGTAGGGTCAAAGTGCATACAGTGCAGGTAGTTCAGTAAATTCTACTGCAGTGGAGGCACTTCAAGCTCTACATTGACGTCACCGAATCCGAGCGACGATGTAAACTACTGCTTGTGCTAAGGTGCATTTAGTGCAGATAGTGACATAGACTAGCACCTACTGCCCTAAGTGCCCCTTCTGGCATAAGGGGCTGGCATACCCTGCTGTTTTTGGCTGCCCCTCCAATTCTTTCATTCCATGCAGTTCTCTGCTAGTTTTGCATAGTTGCACTACAAGAAATATTGAGTTGTGCAAATCTATGCAAAACTGATGGTGGCCTGCTTGCCCATCTTTTCTGTGCTTCTCGCTTTCACCGTTTCTGCTTTACCCGCATCTCAGGTGTCCCTCCAGCTGCTTCAGTACTATTCCAGCAGTATTAAAGTGCTCATAGTGCAGGTAGTAATTGTAAATGCTCCTCTACTGCAATGTGAGCACTTCAAGTACTTCTAGATGCCAGCGTCGAGGAGCGAGAATAAGAGCCTGACCCTCGCAGGTATTGCTTGATTACACTGGCCTGGTTAGTTTTGCTGGTTTGCAGTCAGCGTTCGCACGGTTGCTGTGCAAATCCATGCAAAACTGATCATAACGGTGACGAATCTCAGTTTGACGTCTGTTTTCCAGCATCCCTTTCTTTGCAGGTTGGGATCGGCCGCAATGCTCTGAATTGCAAGTATTGCACTTGTCCCGGCCTGTGAAGAGCTTGGGAAATGAATCTGCTGCATGTGTAAAAATAAACATTTATAACTGTGCAGTTGTCTATATCTTATGTTTGATATCAATAAAAGTTTGAGTTATACTTTTACACGTGTCGTCCCTGTAATTAATTCCAGCTGTTTTGTTTAGGGTTTTCTCACCAAGCAGTTGCGAAATACATTTTTCTTTCTATAGCTCTTGATTTACTCATGTTGGAAGCGCATCAGACAGAGTACTAGATTATTTAAACGCAACTGCAATCATCCGCTTTCATGTTTGTCAAATCTATAGGATAATTGTGTAGATTTAAAAGCAATATATCTATAAATGCCAACAAATTGGCACTTTAACAAATACGTTTTAGGAAGGCGTTACTTTGTTTGGTAGACTTTTGGGGGGTCACTGTTTTGTTGCAGTGATGAGGAAATTCAAGGGTTTCTAGGACTTGAGTCAAACCTGCAGAAAGATTCACGACCACAAGATGGAGGTGTTGTATTGAGAATCATGCTGGAGGAAATGATTGGTGGCGGACAACTTCTACATCCATGTTAAGGAAAACTTGTGACTCTTGAAGTTGAGTGGCAATCATTTCATTAGCTTGACATTGGGAGTGTGATTAGCATCTGATAGTGTAAGGACCATTTTAGCTCAAAAGAAAACGGATTTAAAACAATATTCACTTTCAAATGTCTAATGATAAATGGTACATTAAAAGTTTATGGTCTCAGACTTATACAACATTAACAAAGCATTAAACCAACAAAATTAAGTGTTTTTGTATGTTATGTTTAATCATGCCACACTCTTTCAAATGTCTTCAAGCAGAAGGTTGAACACAAAACTGCCTTCTCTGTAAGTGCTGAATGAATACAACCTCTGTCAAAAATGATGGAATCAATACACAGATGATGTTCATCAAGGTTTTATAGCAAACTGAAAAATAACACGAGACAGTTTTTATTAAATAGCTTAACAGTCTGGCTTCATTAAACATGCCTTAAACAAAAGAACTAAGCCATTAATAAAATGTTAAGTTTTTACAGATCAAATTAATGAAATCATCAGCAAAAGTAAATGCAATTAATTCAATTCTATTTAATTTAGCGTTTTTCACAATGTGCATTGTTCCAAAGCAGCTTTACAGGGGGAAAAAACACAAAAGAGGTAAAACACATTGCATGGTATAATATGAATGCTTGGCTGAAAAGATGTCTCGGGAAGGCTATTCCAGAGTTTAGGTGCTACGTATGAGAAAGCTCGACCCCTTTGGTGGATTTAGTTATTCTCAGTGTTATCAAAAGTCCTGAGTTTTGAGATCTTAGAGAGTGTGATGGGTTGTAGTGTGATAGAAGCTCTGTTAGGTAGATAGGGGCTAAACCCTTTAAGGCTTTATAAGTTCAGGACAACCACTATGTAGCGCATTACAGTAGTCAAGTCTAGAGGTCACAGATGCATGAATAAGCTTCTCCGGTTCAGCAACACATAGAATACTTTGTAATTTGGCAACATTTTAAGGTGGAAAAAGGCTGTTTTTGTGACATTTGAGATGTGATTTTGAAATGACAGGTTGCTGTCTAATATAACGCCTAGATCTCTTACTGTATTTGTTGGGGTAACCGTACATCCTTCAATTGGCAGATTTAATCCGAAATATTTGGTTTACGTGTCTTTGGTCCGAAAAATAATAGATCTGTTTTATTAGAATTTAAAAGAAGGAAATTACAAGTTATCCAATGTTTTATATCTTCAATGCACTCTGCCAGTTTGCATAGCTGGGAGGAATCGTCTGGTCTTGGTGAGATATATAGCTGAGTATCATCTGCATAACAGTGGAAGCTAATACCATGTTTTCTAATGTTTCCAAGGGGCAGCATGTATATGACTTTGTTTCTCCTTCTCTGGCTTTTATGTGCTTCACTAATGAAAAACAATATTCCACTTAAATCTGGTTCCAACTTTCTTGAATAGCAGTTGACAGATCAGCTTTGCAGGACGGAGCCTTATCATGGACACGTTTTTTCATTTACATTTAGTCATTTTTAGCTTTTATCCAAAGCGACTTACAAAGAGTTCAGGGAGCAATAAGCGATAAAGAGCAGAAGTACAATAGGTGCTAATACAAAGCTACTAGTTTCAACAAAAGCCAGAACAATACCTGTTGAGAAGAGAGAGAGGGTTAGTGTTTTTTTTCATTTGTCTGTCAGGTATGCCACCATTTCCACCATAAATTTTTAATCGGATTGAGATCCGTGCTGTTTGGTGGCCATGTCATTGAGTTGATTTGCCTTTCCTGAAGAAAAGCTTGAACACTCTTTTTCTCTGTGGCATGATGCACTTTCATCCTGAAAAACGACTTCATCATCACCAAATTTCTTCTCCATGGATGGGATGAGAAAAGTGTCCAAAATCTCAATGTACACCTGTGCATTGACTGTTGAGGTAATAAATGCCATCTCCCCTGGTCCTTTACATGCAACACCATATCACAAATGATTGTTTTCTACAGGCAGTCATCTTTATATGTTTCATCCAGCGTCATCTCCTTGGCCAATGCAGATTCGTGATTCATCACTGAACATCACTTTCATCCAATACTCCACACTCCACGATTGCTTCTTCTGAGTAGCCTTGTCTTCTTCTTTTTTGGTGTTAGTGCTGGTTTTTGTTTGGCTTTTTTATATTTAAGTCCCATTTCATTCAGCCGGTTTCTTACAGTCCTGTCACAAACATTGACTCCAGTTTCCACCCATTTGTTTTGTTGTACATTTTCGGTTTTCAAGGCATATTGCTTGAGTTTTCTATCCTGGCGCTTTGACGTCTTCCTTGGTCTGTCTGTCTGTTTTCCTTTTATAACCTTCCCATTCAGTTTATACTTGCACCAAATTTTAGACACAGCTGATTGAGAGCAAGCAACTTCTTTGGCCACACTCTGTGCTGAAATTCCTTGTTGGATGAGTTTTACAATCCTTTCCACTGTTTCAACTGACAACTCTTTCGTTGGAGCCATGTTTCTTATCAATAAGCCACGTCCAACAGCTCATGAAAGTGTGTAAGCACTCCCTTTTAACTGATGACTAATTTGCATTTTTAGACTTGTCCTAGTATGTGTTTTAGAAATGAAAAGTAAACATGATTCCATAATTCCTCAACATTGTGATTCCATCCTTTTTCCTCCTCTTGATCTGTAAAATCATTAGCCATTAATAAAAAAGATTGAAGGCAAGTTTCATGAAGCCAGAATGTTAAGCTATTTAACAAAAACCTTCTTGTGTCATATCTGTGATTTTTCTGTTTGCCATAAAGTAAAAAACCTCTATGAACATCATCTAAGTGTGTTGATTCCATAAGTTTTGCCAGAGGTTGTATTCGTTCCCTTTTTTGCTGGATGGATGAATTAAGGGGCGCTTTTCAAACTAATTAAAATGTTATTCAATTTAAATGTGGCGAAAACAACTTGCAATGACACATCTTTAAATACTGTACATCAATGGAACCAGTAATATTTTATGTTAGGTGTATTTTTCAAAATGACTTGAATGTCCTAGTTTAACTAGTCCTGGTTTAACCTAATCTCTGTCGGAGAAAGCGCCCCTTAATGTTATTTTAACACCAGACTATCATTAATCTTTCTTACCTAACTTCAAGCGTGCTGTGTTAGAGAAACTGTCATGAAATACCTGATGATCATCTCTACATGTATGAACGCTTGTAAGTACTGAAGTGTGCTCAAAGTTTCATTGGTTAAATCTTTAGTCATAAACATTTGTTGTGTTAGATATCTGTAGTTTTATGAACTTACACATGTTTATTTCTCACTTTTTATTCCTTTATTTACAGCAACTGTTTTATTATAAGCAGCGAATATGGAGCTAAACATAAATTGATATAATGGATCCAATGATCATCGCCAAAACTTACTGTTTACAATTGTTAAATTTGTTTAAAACGTTTTCAACTACACAATCAAGTTTACTGTCACTTGTATTTTGGGAATAGTGATGTGAAAATAAATACATACAATTTCATCACCTGTACTGAATTCACAGAAATGTTCTCTTGTCATTTTCTCTAACAGCTTCTCAAGGTCTCGTCCTGAGGTCCTCATCCTTTTTAAACAGAAGGAGTTTACATCTCCTCTGACCTCTCATTGACTATTATTCACTCTAAAGTCATTCATTTCGAGAACAATTTGAAATATAAAATTCCAGTTTTATGATGTCAACACAACTCAGTTCTTTTAAAGTATTCTTTAGGTCAACATTTTTGGTTAAGTGACCCTATAAACATTAAAATTGTAGCGTACAAAAGTGTATTGTTCAATAGAGTTTTTGCATTTCTTATAATCTCCTTTCTTATCATTCTTTGTCTTATAAAGATGAATAAGTGAAAGGAAGATCTGCATGTTTTGTGTTGGTTTTTCTCTGGTCGCTGTTGGGGTCTTGACTGTATTTAGTCTGTAATAATTCTTCAATGTGACCTTGTGCGGATCTTCATTCTGTCCACCCTGTGGGACAGCAAAACTGGAGCTGAATTTCTTCTGTTTGTAAACCATCCGTTTAACAACAGACCAGCGGATGTCTTCATTTTTAGCAGTCCCGCTTAAACCCTTTCCAGTTCTTTTAAGTGTCTAAAGACATCTGATATAATGGCAAATTTTCATCTTTTCTTAAAAAGTGCATTCGAATTTGTGCAAATCTTAGAATATACGGTTTTGCTCATTAATATCATTAAAGCCAAACTGCTTTATTAAAATAAGATTTGGCGTGGCAAATTTGGTACATCTGCAGTGTTGATTGTAGATGTCATGTTTGTGTTCAACACGCATCAGTTGTTCAGTGATCAGACTGTGGTGTGATACGGGGACATGTGTAAAATCACAGAAGTTCTCAATGGAAACACGACCCTGAGAGTATTTCTCTGCTTTCTGCTCATTATTCACACAAATCACACTTTCTGAGAGTCTTCCGAACGCTGGTAACAGCATGTTAGGTTAGCACAGATCTCTCCCGGGCGCCGCGCTCCTGTGTGTCGGACTGACTCATTTTTGCCATTCATGGAATCATTTATTGCAGCTCCCTATGAAAGCGTCATCAATCTTGTTTGGTCTGATCTAATGTGCTGTCAGCTGCTCCGTGTCCCTTTTGTCCCTGCTCATAATTTAAGTGCTAATATGTTTTTCATAATGTCCTCCAGGCATGTGAGAAGTATGGAGGTCATTATAGTGCAGTCGGCTCCTTCAGGCAGATGTGACCACTGAGAATTTGACTGAGGATGTTGCCAAGTAATCCCTAATGTTTGCAGTGAAGGAAATAGTTTACAACTGAAATAAAAAACAATTTTCTGTTCTTTTCACATTTATTGATTTTGTGAAATGCAAAAGGATTTTTTAAACTTATATAGTCCCAGGCCCTGATGGGTAAGAGTATTTGTTTTGGGCTGAACTTTTCAATTTAAGAGAGCAATATCAGCATCATTGAAGGAGGATTAACCACGAGCACGAAGGGTTAAAATCCGATCACAAGAATCTGGCATTCACCCAAACTGCGTGAGTGGAAATTGTTCCCAAGCCTTGCATGAAAGGATCCTTCAGTAGGCTTTTCTTCAAAGGATAAAGTTCACAGCGGCATGTTGTCAATAACTGAAGGTGACAATATTTCAGATTTATACTGTATTCCGGTGTCTCAGCGTAAACCTTACAATACTTACATCATCTCATAGCTTCTGGTTATGAATTCTGGTTATATTCTGGCATTTTTGTGCACGTTTGCCTGTTTATAAATGGCACGTGTACATACAAAGGTATCATCGAGTACTTAACATCTGTTTGCTATGGAATAAATTCTGTTATAACTCTGAAAAGAATAATTTGATTGAAAGCTTAACTTCTAAAGGTGCCGTCTCAGTTCAACTGTGAATATAAATATGAGGCAGTCAGAGGCTGGGAGTGTAGGAGTGATGTTGGCAGTATAACCGTATGGAAAACAGCATGTTTGTAAATGTAAACACATCCCAGGCGGCCTCCTCTCTATGTAATCCTAATATAAATATGGATTTGTGGGTGCTTTTAAGGGGATCATCATTTAGTGCATAGCTGTTGGTGTTTTTAAAATAGAAAGGGTTTTACAGCGCTGGGCATGCGAGTGTTTATTTACATTAATGCATTTGTACAAAGTGATTTACATTGAATTCAATCTGTAGATTTCAGTGCGTGTTCCTTGGGAACCAAAGCCAATGTTACAGTCACATCCTCCATAAATGTTCAAGTTTTTGAACTTCAATGACTTTCAGACTTTTATTCCACTTTTTCAAGGTTTTATATGACCAATATTGACTAATATTCATATTTTGCATGATTCATGATAACAATGAACCATTTTTTATTATAGTAAAAGTGTAACCATGATAAATCACGCGTTTTCTTACAAATACCATTGTGGTTACCATGTAATCATATATTTTCTAAAATCACTTTCTTAAGGGGAGGCTCAGGGTTTGATTTTGCTGACGTATGCCACACGCTGCCCCGGTTAAATCGCATTCCAGTTGAAACTGGGCGAACAGCGGCTGAACTCCGGACGAAGTTACTGCGCACTAGGCTTCATGCGCATCACGTTGCGCTCAGACTTGTGACACTCCAACAGATGTCAGAACACGCCATGCTTAACGTTTCAAAACTTTAAGGTATTTTTTCTCCCTAAGAGAGTGTTTAGGAGACGGCGCGCTGTCGGTGGTAGACGCGGATGCGCATTCAGCATCTCCAGCATGATCCGGATGGGCAGCGGAATAAAGCGGCACGAGATTTCACCGGAGCGCGTGATGTTGGCTGCGTTTGCCGGTGTGTGTTTGCTGTCGGCCGTGCGCGTGTCGTCCGCGGTGGAATTACCGGCGGTGAACTGCAGTCTGGTGAAAGACGCGTACACTTCTCTGGGGTTCAGTCCTGTCGATGTGCCAAACGGGGAAACGCCAGGTAAGAAACAAAGTTCAAACTGTCACCTGTCCTATATGCGCACCATACAGTAGTGTACAGTGGGGTAGTTTTTCTGCTTTTTCAGGCACAATTTCCTGCTATATGGTTTTATTGCAGTAAACTGTAAAACCACAGTTTTACTGAAATTACTATGTTTACTGAAGTAAGATCACGGTGAATTATTTGTCAATAGTTATTATAAATGATAGTAACAATGCTTTTGGTTTAAAAGTTTTCTAGAGAAATACTATTTCTGTATAACATCATTATAACTGCACTACAAAGGTCCTTAGACATTTTGTCAAAGTTTTACACGATTGTGCAATTACAGTTCGGAGTGTTTAATGACTGCTTCCCAATTACCATTACGACAACTTTCCCAATCACAGAGTAGATTCATTGTGTCTTATTCCTCACTTAATAGTGGAAATGTCTGGTCATCAAGACTTAATGTGTGTATCAAAAACCTCCTTGACCTAGAACACAAAATCATTGACTGGGTGTCACAACTAGCCCCGGTCTCCCTTTAAATGCTCCGGACACTTTTTTATTATAAAACTGTGTTTCATTTCCATAAGGCCATAAAAGAGGAAGCATCCTCAGAAAGAACGAAGTTCACGAAGACGCATCTAAGCTGCTGATTTCATTTAGAAACAAGTCTTTGTGTCTTACATGGTGCAAAAACGAATGTTCACAGCAGCTCAGATTGCAGTCAGCTCTGCAGCGCGTGTCATTAAAACTGTCTAGACTGTAACACGTTGACAAGTAGCCCTGATTACATAGAGCTCATGTTGTTTTAGAAACACTTTTATCATGTTTCATAAGCAGTGATGCAGGAAACACAACCTCAGGTCACATAAAAAGCTTTCTCTTGAATCCAGAGATCAGACAGATACAAAAGGATGAAGCCAGAGGTTTCTGATAACATACATTTGCTGATCTAATGCAGCTATTAATCTTCTTCAAATAGATGCATGGATAACAGACGTAGTGCATTACAAGCTATACATGTTGTCAGTATGTGTGTCCGCAGACGCATTACCTGTGTGCTGTTAATACAGTGTTAATAACCATGTGTGCGTTTCATATATATTTTTTTGTTTCTTTCATATTTCCGGGTTTTATATGACCGTATGATTTTTAAACTATTCAAATTAAATGAAAGTTAATGTGAGTTTCCTTCAGTTCTTTGTCAGTTGACATGAGCAGGTGGATTGTGATCCCTGTTAAGACCGAAATCCAGTGTTATGGAAATCGCAGTAACCAAGACCTGAGAAAACTTGAAAGGGGGAGAAAGATGGATCATTTTGAAATTACACTTTTTGTACTCAGTTTTTTAATATCGACTGAATAAATGTCACCATGTGGCTTCCCAGAAGAATTCGGAATAGAAACAGTGTTCACATAATGTTTTGTATGGTAGATTCTTATAGCATTTTAGAGGCGTTTCTTTCTCACATTTACATTTAGGCATTTGGCAGACACTTTTATCCAAAGCAACTTACATTGCATTATCCTATACATTTATACATAGGTATCTGCAATCCCCTGGGATACAACACAGACCCTTGCATTGTTAACACAATGCTCTTAACACTGAGCTACAGGAAAGAAATGTTTCTTTATCAAGTGAGATATTTACAACATAACCTAAAAAACCCTTTAGCCATTTAGTGGCTTTTCCACCATTGTGCCGAACCGCAATCTGGGTCTGGAGCGGTTAAAGTTGTTTCCACGTGTGCCTGGATCGATGGTACGATTACCAACTGCTCTCGGCTCAGAATTAGACGTTATAGCTCAGTCTCTTGCGTGAGTACGTGACACGTTCGTGTTTACTGTTTACATTCTAAAGATTTCTGTTATCAGCCCTGCGGTGGAAAATAAAGCAGTTATGTACCGGCTGGCCCGGATTGGCATGGAATGGAACGAGAACGTTTCGGGCAGTGGTGGAAAAGCGCTCTGTTGTGTTGACTCTGTACATTCATTAAACTAAATAGAGCAAATTTCGCGATTGACGTTTTTGTGATGTTCTGATCACAAGGTTTAGTGTTTTGAGATGGTCCAGTTAAGTCAGAGTGGCTTCTGTTTTTGATCTTTGGTTTGCGTTTGAAGAGGACCGTCAGCATCTGAACCCAAAACCCTCGTCGTGCCCAAAAACAGGCATCAGACCTTCAGTTTCCAGCATCTGTTGGCTTGTAGACAGGGCTAAATGTGTCCTCCAGAGGCTTTCAACAACTCTCCCCCATATATTTAAGTCAATGTTACCAGGGTTCCGTAGCACGCCAGACGACTGACACGCTGAAAACAGCTACTGCGTGTGTGGAGGTGGGTGCGTTTTCAGCTCTATGGAAGAGTTTTTCTTTTAGCAAAAGAATCTAATAAATAAATGAAACGTATGGTGTAGGTGCTGCCTGTATGACACACACTGGTGTTGGGCTCAGATGGACGCTGCCATGTCTCGCCCGCCTCAGAGGTCACCCAATAGACTGAAATAACACTGTTGACATTTTGTGACTTCCTTGACATCATGACCAAAGATAGAATGGCTGTTGACAGGTGACAGGTTTTAGGTTGGAAGCGTGCAGCCTCACAAATCACAGGACGGAGCGTCATTTATTAACAAGGTCACTTTCTGACATCGGTTTTTAACATTAGACGAGCCAACAAGAGGAGAGACCTGAATACACGTTTATCTTAATATAGTTTCTTTAAAGGAATAATTCACTAAAATAAGTGAAAAGGAATAATTCACTTTCCTGTATCTCAGTGGTAAGCGTTAACAACGCAAGGTTGTGGGTTGGATCCCAGGGGTATAAATGTATAGGATAATGCAATGTAAGTCGCTTTGGATAAAAGCGTCTGACAAATGTAAATGTAATGTATGGTAAAAGATGAATTAATCACTTATGCCATTTAAAACCTGTTTGTCATTTTTATTTTCCTTTTATGAAATGTTTATGATATAACACAGTTTATTTATTGTATGGCACTTTGGGCATTCGGTGTACATTTTTGTGCTTTGAAGATCAAACCATACAGGGTTAAAACAACATGACAGTTCGTAAATAAAAAAAACATTTAGGCTCTTAAAGTGAATCAGAAATGTTCATTTCTTTGCCTTTCATGATGATAGGATCTGTTCTGCATTGTGTGTTTGTGGTGGACTAAAATCTGTCCGGTTTTGTCCAAAACAAAAGGTACAAACTGTGTGAATGTAGATGCTTGTCCCATCAAACACAATGACGAGAGATTGTGTGTGAAGTGACTGACACACAAACAGATGAAAAGCTCTTGAGTTTCACTGGACCCGTGTGAGACACTTCATATCACTGCCAAGTGTTTTGAGGCCGCCTGTTGTTTTCCTTGTTTTAAGTATAAATTCATCACATTTAATAACGTACACATTTGAGATAAATTTAAATTGATTTAACCAAAGAATATAATCGGATTTGAATCTATCATTAAAACATTGTGTGTTTGTGAATAGTATTCGCATGATCAACGATGAATCTTTTCGATTTTGTAAGAAGTTTATTTGTGTTTTTTTTTTTTCATGAATAGTTCAGTGTTAAAATGCTGAACTGGTTTAATTCCCACATACTAATAAAATGAATACTTTTAATGATACCGTCTGCCAAATTCATAAGTTTAATTAAAAATATTCTAATTGTGAATTGGAGCTGTGCTCCAGATTGTACCGTTTTCTTTTTCTTTGAAGAGTAATCGCAAGACACAAGTGTGATTAAAGTGTTCTTCATTTTCACCACATTAATGACATTTTAATTGCGTTTGCAGCAGGACATTTTTCACATTTAATAAAATGACCTGGCTTCTGTTTTTTGTTCATTATGAATGATAAACGGTTCACCTGTGGTGAGGCATATGTTCTCCTGTACACCCAAGTGCAGAGATCTTGACGTAAACGTTCACCTAAAATGAAGTATCGTCTTCAGAAGTCAGACACACAAGAAACAATGTTTGATTTGATTTTCATTGAATATTCACAGATTGATGTGTGGCATTTCACTTTCACTACAGGAGGTCATCCGCGAGTTTGTGGTCCAGAGAAGACGTGCTGTAACACAGTAATGGAGGAGAACTTTAACCAGAGGAGCACACGGGACTTTGAGAAGCTCATAGACGACACCAGCGAGGAACTGAGGAACACATTTATGACCAGACATAAAAGGTTTGATGGTACGATTTGTTTATTAACATTCATAAGCATGTTCTCATTGTATTTCTCTGATTTGATTTGAGAAATAATTGAAGCATTAGAATACAAGACACCCACGCTGTCTGTCTTGGAAATTGACTTATATAGACAGAAATTTTCATGAGGAAGCATTGCAATCGCTTAATAACATCAGATGAACTCCATCACCAGTGCATTTTAATCTGAATGTCCCTAAAATGTCATTTATTCATAGTTTAGGTGACCTGGATGCCAAACTACTAATATACTTGATTGTGTGTGTGTGTCTGTTTTTTTCCATTTCCAGACTATTTTACTCCAAATATTGTCCAATCAGCATCCAAGGCCCGTTTTTTCAAAAGGTTTAATCCGGATAAAATTGATCCGGATTTAGTAATCCTTTTTTTGCGATCCGTGATCACGTAATCCATTTTACGTTTGGATCAATCTGATCCGGATAGGAACTTTTCAGGATCACCAAATCTGGATAACCAGTGCTGGATAACCAGTGCTCAAACAGGATAGGAAATCACAATGTAGAACTATAGATATGTAAAGAGCAACAAGTAGAATAGCCAGTGTGGGGATAATATCAGTTTATTTTTATTTGAAATGAAAACACACACATTTAAAAAAAACTAACAACAAGAAAAACTCCATCCCATCCTCTTCATGCAGTCTGCTCATCTGAGACCTACAACACAAACACTGTACATTGAGGATATTTATAACAAGCATCAAGTATAGATATATTGAATTAAAAAAAGACTTAATGTCAAATACTCCACAATAATTTCAGACTTCCTCATCTGATGTGGAGAGACCAGCTTGTCTGAGCGTAGCCTTTAGGAGGCGGATCTCAAGTCTGGCCTTGGTTTGCTGCAGTTTGGTCAGAGTCAGTTGTTCCTCTGCCAGAACGAGCAAACAGGACGTGCAACAAGGGACACAATAGTTAGACACAAAAATCAGTGATTGCCATTCTTTGCATTTTTGGATTATTCTGTAATCCTTGCATGTATCACTAATAAATATTCTAAAAACAAAAATATTTTCGATTGTGATGAATATATATATCAATTAGTGACAGAATAAAATTAATTGTTTTTGGTCAATTTTGACAGCTGTTTGGAGGATTATTTTATGTGGCCAAACTCTTTCTACTTTGCTGTAGGCCTGAAAGGCTGAATACGTTAAAGCCTACCTAATCACTGTAGCCTGACGGATGAACAAATAATATTAAAACCTTATGAATAAATAGGATATCTTGTAAAATACTGCATGATCCAAATATAGTATTATTTGATACATTTTTAAGTTTTCATTACATTTTGGGCATGAAATCCACGCTGTATCCACCCTTCTGATGGGATCAGTTTAATCCAGATATTTTGGATCAAAGTGATCCAAATCCTACAAAAAAGTTCTGAAAAACCCAAACTAAAGGTTTGATCCGGATCAAAACCAAGATTGGATTACGTGATCTAATCCGATTATGTAATCCGTTTTTTCTTTTGAAAAACACATTTTCAAGATTTGATCCAATCCGTTATCCAAAATCCTAGTGGATTACTTTTGAAACACCGGGCCCAGGACTGCAAGTGTCCATTTAATAATTCAAGCATGTTGTCTGTGAAAGTGACAGAATCTGGACTGCTGAAAAAGCACACAGGTTATTCTTTCACATTCATGTTATGCTTTAACTGACCTGTCAATTACACTCTTAAAAATAAAGGTGCTTAAAAGGTTCTTTACAGCAATGCCAAGTCTTTCTTACCTTTTTATGATCTGAAGAACCATTTTTCGCTGTGGGGGTCAACGGTTCATTATGAAACCATTTAGACAAAAAGGTTCTTCAATGGCAGTGATTTTCAAACTGGGGGCCCCTAGATGGATTCGGGGGGGGGGCACAGATTTTGTGGCATTTTATGAAATAAAGAAATTTAACATACATTTTATGCAATCAAACATCAGAAAAAGAAGTCCACCAACCAAAAGAACTGATGTTGCAGCTTTGTACAACTGAATATGTTTTTGGTTTAATTAAAATTATAAGTTTAAGATTATAAGAATTCATTTGGGGGCCGCACACAAAGGGGCACTCACAACTAAAAAGTTTAAGAACCAATGTTCTATGGCATCGTGAAGCAAATTTATTTTTGTGGCCTTCAAGGTTACAAAAATGTTTGAAATTGCAAGTGAGACGTTATATAATATGTAAAGTTGTTAGTGATTTAATCCTTTTTATTTTGACCATCTTCCCGAGTGTGGTTATAATGGACATCAGTAATAATGGTTCTTAGGCTGGTTATCGTGAACAGAAGCGTTTCTTTGTTTTATCAGATTTCATTCTGGAGTTGCTGGAGAGCACTGAGCAGTCTCTAAATGCGATGTTCATCCGTACATACGGCAAACCCTACATGCAGAACGCCGAGGTCTTTCAGAGTCTGTTCGCCGACCTGAAGAGATACTACACCGGTGGGAATGTCAATCTGGAGGAGATGCTGAATGACTTCTGGACGCACCTTCTGGAGCGCATGTTCCAGCTCCTCAATTCTCAGTATGTCATCACTGAGGATTATCTGGAATGTATCAGTAAGTACACGGAACAGCTCAAACCCTTTGGAGACGTTCCCAAGAAGCTCAAGTCTCAGGTGATGCGGGCATTCGTCGCGGCTCGCACCTTCGTCCAGGGCCTGGTGGTGGGCCGGGAAGTCGCTAACAGAGTTTCTAAGGTGAGCCGCGGATCAAAAACTGGTGTTAACGGTTTTGTCTTTACGTGGGAATTTCATCGGACGGTTTGACTAAAGCATCCGTCACCTCAACACTTAACCTTGTGATCAGAACGACCTGAACTAAAAACGTTAACCTGTCCGAGGTTGTTTGCTATGCTTAGTAGGCTTTGAATTAATCGGAGTTTGTTTGTTTACAGATTATCACGTTCATGAAAGTGAACGCTATATTCATCCATCTGTTCGTAGGTTACCATGAGCCCAGCGTGCATCGAAGGCTTCACTAAAATGCTCTACTGTTCGTACTGTAATGGTATGTCCACGCTGAAGCCCTGCAAGAACTACTGTCTGAATGTACTGAAGGGCTGTCTGGCCAACCAAGCCGATCTCGACCCAGAATGGAGCAAATATACCGGTAAGACCATGTTTCAGGAAACTCCAAGAGTCTGAAATAAGAACATGTAACACACGTTTATCAGCATGTAGCAAAGAATCAAACGTGATTTTAAAGTAAAAGCTGGATGGATGGGTCAAATATTTTTAGGTTAAAAGGTTTGGTTTTGTCTGCCCAGAGGAAAATGTTATTGGTATTTGATGAATTCTGTGTGTCAACTTGGTCTTCTAAAATTGTTTAGAATAAATAAAAATAACTTAAATGAGTTAAATTGTTGAAACACATCAAGAGTCTGGGGGTGTAAAATGAATGAGGATTGAGTAAATGCGATGAGAAATGTTTGAGTTCATCTTGAGATCTTCACTAATATTGACTTTTGATCGCAGACGAAACAAATCTGAGCTCAGTTTGACACATTGTTGACGTCTCTTCTCAAACTCTAATGACAGACACATTCTGAGATTTCGGAATCGGCTAAAACCTATTTTGAAAGATTTATTTTTCAAATAACCAAAATGTAAAAATAAAGAGATGGCATGAGGATGACCTATCTTCCCTCCAAGCAAGGAGGAATTTCTTTCCTCTTCAGTTTATTCCAGGCAGATTTTGGGCACCGTGTTTGGTTTACATGGGCATTGTGGAACATTTTTGAAATAGTTTCCATGAAGTGGTGTGTGTGGAGATGACTTGGCTCAGAAATGCCGTCCGCTTGCTTACCGTGACCTTAGTTTGACAGATGAGAGAAACAGACTAATAGTTCTACACAAACCTCTTATCATTCTGAGGGGAATTACCCCGTGTCCTTTATTCTGGAATGTCGGACCCCCAAAACCCATTCATATAGGAAAACTTTGTATGATGAGGCGAGACAAGACATAAACATGTTGTGCTTATTTCTGTCCATGCTAAACATGATTACATTTAAATTTAGTCATTTAGCAGAAGCTTTTATCCAAAGCGACTTACAGATGAGGAAACATTGGAAGCAATTATAACAACATAGGCAACAAAATACCAAAATGCATTAAAACTAGTCCATTAAAGCCTAGCACAGTATTTGATGCATCCATTAAACTAAATAAATTTGTAAGCAGTCTGATGCACAAAGATTTGCCTTTTGTATCACATTTCTGTTGCTCGTTCTTGATTTTGGTTTGGGAAGGATTTGTTTTAATAGGGATGTTTGACTGTCTAACTGCAGAATGTTGAACGGTTCACTTCAGAACAAACACTGGTTGTGTTTATGGTGGGACAGTCCTGATTGTTGGGAGCAGAGGGAGACAGAAATAGATCCTGAGCTTCAGTCCATTCACAGAACTCAGGAATCATGCAAATACTCCTCATTTAAATTCAATGCAAACTCTTCTCAACAAACAGTTCTCTGTTGTGCATACTGGAAGGCAGAATGGCAAAATTTGCATTTATAGGACACTACAAAACATATATTTAAGAGGTTTTAAATTGGGTTGAAAGTTAAGTTAAAAGTTAAGGGGCATTTTCCCGGACAGGGATTATTTGAAGGCAAGATTAGACCCAAATTAAATTATGACAAGTCGTTTTTAACAAACATGTCTTACAAAAAAACATTGTTTGTGTGCGTTTTGAGACAACATAATGGCACTAATGTATTTTTAGATGTTTCAGCTCTAACATTTATTTTAGTCTAGGACTAGTCTTCATCCCTGTCCGGGAAACAAATAAAACCACCTGTACATTACTGATGTTTCTCTTACGTCAGATAAGGAAAATGCCATTTAGCAGTTTAAGATTACTGTAAATCCCCTGACAGTTAAATGTTGTAATGCAAAACAGCTTTAATCTGAAGATACTCAAATGTGAAATATGAATTTAACACTCTTTAAATTATTTTTAATTGAATTTTTTTATTTACAATATCACACATAGTACATAATTTTTTCTGCAAATGGCATTTAAGAAAAAAAAATTATTAAGTACTTTCATTACCTCATACTGGTTTTTAAAATATATTTTTACAAATGGATGATTCACATTTCAATTCTTTAACGGTCATTTTCCATTTTTTAGATCCAAACTTTCATAAATTCCTAAACCTAATGTACGTCTCAATTTTCTTAGCAAGCACAATTCCAGTAAATAAATTGTGATATTTTGATATATTTTATGTTCCTGTTGGACGAACACATCTTGCCCTTTCTGCAGTCCTTCGTTACTAAAGCGTAAACAGATACGTATTGATTTTTTTTGCTCATTTCTTTTTAATTGCATGATTTGTTTCATTAG
This sequence comes from Barbatula barbatula, assembly GCF_947034865.1. Classification (NCBI taxonomy): domain Eukaryota; kingdom Metazoa; phylum Chordata; class Actinopteri; order Cypriniformes; family Nemacheilidae; genus Barbatula; species Barbatula barbatula. The sequence goes on from NC_136772.1 coordinate 788,811, forward strand.
GTAACAGGATCCCGCCACAACTTCACAATTCATGAAAATTCAAGCCCGTAACATTTCCTGTGCCCTGAGAAGACCTCCTCATGAATTAGAGATGAGCGCTAGAAAGAGACTCACAGAGGTCCGACCCAGAGAGTTCTTCAGTCCTAATGACACAATCTTGATTATTATCAAATATATGACCTTCAGAGGAATAACTCATCCAAAAGACACACTCCTTCATAAACAGCATATGATGTTTATATTCAACACACATTCTTTTCACAACATCATAAATATACAGAAAAGCAAAACTCATAAATCTGATTCATGTTTGTGTTGGTGTGGGGAATATTTTGTGTTGTAAAAGAGATTTATGCTAAGAATAAATCTCTTTTCTGACAAAGTAGTGCGTCAGGTTAATGTTTTCAGCTCTCTTAAAAACGTTTGATTTAATGATATTCACACCCTTAGAGCCTGCGGAGAGAGATTTAATAACAGCCGTACAAAAGCCTCACAAGATCAAACAAACTCGTCTGGAGCACGTGTGACCATCATCCCAAAGTGTCACTGGATGATGTTGGGCATCAGAGAAACCACCGTGCCGTTTTTATACACCGACATAAACATCACATTGATTTCATCATTTATATTGGCCGACCTATAAGACACAAATCAGATCTCAGAGGAAATGAAAACATTAGAGAAAAAGAGTCAGAATTAGTTTGAGAAGAGATGTGTCAAACTGAGCTCAGATTGGTCAAGTCTGCAATCAAAAGTCAATATTATTATTGAAGAACATTTGACATCACATTTACCTCTACAATCTACATTCATTGACATCTCCAGACTCATTTTAGAGAAAGATCAGACCCGAAGAAACAATTTCCAGCAACCCTCCGGTTTGATTTCTTATCTTTTGAATGGTTTACATTGACTGAATGTGAAGTCTTGAAGATGTTTACTGCACCTCGCTGGAGTCATGCTGTCTAGCCAGTGTATTATTAAAACCGTGTGATGCCAACTCACTCAGCTCCTCTGTGCCCAGCTGTTCACTCTCTCCAGATCATGTTTGGAGGTTTTTGTGGCCTTCGGATTTTCAAGTCCACGGCTGAGAAAATAGATGTTAACAAAAATGAATGTTTTCTTCTCTCATATTTGTGGACAAATCTGTTGCCACACCCGTCATGTTGGCTGGCATTAGAAGGGCCAGTGAAAGCATAAGACACTCTCGCTTTATCAGCCAACCCTGACTAAAACGTTTGTCCGTGAATGTGGTTTTTCGAAGTTCTGGTACGAAGTAAGAGTGAATCTTACAAAATCTGTGAATCGTTTTTTATCCCAAAAATGAGAATTGAGGGTTAGGGGCGCATACCCACAAGAAACATCACAGATGAGATCTCCATCTCAATTATTTCTCCTAGACGTCAATAAGATTATATGAAGAGGAAAAGGAATTTTGCTTAAGTCTCATGTGTGTCTCAGACAGTTTGGGAGGGAAAACGAGTCAGAAATGTCGGAAATGTGTCTGTCATCATTTGAGAAGAGACGTCAACAAAGCTGAGCTCAGATTTGTCTCGTCCGCAATCAAATGTCTATATTATTGAAGATCTCAATATGAACTTGTTATATTCATTTTTCCTCTAAAATCTACATTCATTTGACACATCATTTCACTAGAAGAATAATCCAGTGGTTTAGGAAATGTCACAAAAATAAAGAAACTGTTCATTTAATAAACACTGAGATTTTTACATATAAAAATATATAAAATTCAACAGTTCATTACTCTAAAAAAAACATATTTAAGTTAAATGTAAAACAAGACTTTAACTAACAAATTAGCAATTTTAAGAGAAACATCGGACACCAAGTTAATCTTTAAATAAAACCTGACTGAGATCTCCAAATCTCCTGAGAAATAACAGGGTATTGGTAATAAAATGAAATGTCAAAAATTTCAAAATATAAATCTTTCATTTATACATGTTTTCACTACACAGAATGTTGTGATTGGCCATAAATTGTTTTCATGAGATTCACCCGGATGTTATGAATCAAACCACAAGACTCTCTCTCTCTCCGTTTGTAACTCTCTTCTTCACCGTCCGTGTTGTGTTTTGACAGATGCCATGTTGCTCTTGACAGAAAGACTAGAGGGACCTTTCAACATCGAATCCGTCATGGAGCCGATAGACGTCAAGATATCGGAAGCCATCATGAATATGCAGGAGAACAGCATGCAGCTTTCTTATCAAGTATGTCCGCTCGTCCTCCTCCTGCCGTGAAGAGCAGCTGTGTTTCTCCATAATCATCATGTTGTGATATCATGTTCTGTACAAGCAAGCCTAGAATTTAGCCATCTGTGGGATTTACTGGTTTCAGGGCCAAACCCCAAAGCCTGTCATCCCATTTCCAATCTTATTTTTAACAACATAGTTGCGGACGGTCAGAAATGTGCAGCTCTGCGCACGGGCCAGCAAACGCATCTCCTACGTCTCTGCATTCTCACCCCGCCACTAATTGTAGTTTTTCAAGAAGAGACAAAATATCCTCGAAGGGAGAAGTTTGGGCTTTTCGGTTAACAAATGAAGATTTGTTTTATTCTTATGCATGAAGTGAAACGCTCGAACATATTTTAAAGCACTTCGTCAATCCTTTTTTTAATGCATGCAGCTATTTATTATCAACGATCAAATGCATCAGCTGCCCAAATGCATACATGCAACCAAATATTACGAAAAATGACTAGTCTAGAATTATTCTTAAGGGGTGTGGTGAGGAATAAATCTAATTATGGACATTACTGTTTCAGCAAACGTTGACATTTGATTTTTATTCATGACTTGATTCGGGATATTTATGGTTTCTGAGAATAGCAGGTTCCCATCACACTGAATGACGGCTGTGTTTTTCTTTCTTCTCCTCAAAGTAACTCAATAGCTCAGCCGTATGACTGAGAACACATCCTCTCCGTGTAATTGCAGGTTTTCCAAGGTTGTGGACAACCGAAGCCTTCAGGAATGAGCAGAACTGCCCGCGGTGTCCCTGACACGTTCAGCGGACGCTTCAGCCCATACAACCCCGAAGAACTTCCGACCGCTCCTGCCGGTAGTCGCCTGGACCGCCTGGTAAGCCGGGAATATACCGTGACTGTAAAGTACCATGCAGTAGACACGGGCTCCGTTCCAAAACCTAACCAGCTGCCTTCATTTCTACAGCCTACAGAACGTCCTATCAGAAAACGTAACTGTGTTTGTCCTTCAGTGGATCTCATCCTTTTTTAATTCACATTCTAGATAGATGGTTTTTATTTTAAAAATCAGCTGCAATCAGTAACTTTTACAAATAAAATTACAAATATAAATTCGTTTTTGAGTAAGTGTATGAACATTTTGTAATAAGAAGCGCTTTAATACCAGCATATGTTTTATAAATCCAAGAAATCTGTCTTTAGCTCTAACATTCGAATCTACGCTGTATATTATTTAGTTTAATGTTAATCATTTAAGAGAACGGCGGATGGAAATGGCAACGCAGTCAGTCTGTCTCGGCTGCTCAGTAGGTTTGAAGATGATGCCGAAAATAAATTAATTCAATCAATTTCTCTATTGATCAGCATTTGTTAACATTTGCAAATGTTCTTCAGGGTTGTATCTGCTGTGCTCTGGATGTCTGAAGCTGAAAATGTGTATAAAAATGTTCTCCCTCTCTTTTTAATGCTTGCCAGAGGATTGTGTGGAAAGCCATGCAGTACAGTGTAAGAGTTTATTTTCTCTGCATCCGTTGAACATGTTTTTCAGAGATAAAATGATCTGAAATCAGTTTGATCAGACTCATCCTACACTAAGCCTCATTACAAACACTGAAGGGTAAATGTGGTAACTTTACCGTGGTGTACCGTTATATCTCGACACTGTCACACTCAGCTCATACTGCACATATGCATTACATGCTTTGAGGCAATCGATGGGAAATTCTCAGCTCTGTTGCTATATCGGTGTTCATAATTCAGAAACTGGCATGATATAGAAAGTTTTTCATATTCTCTCGGGAGGTGCTGCGTTACGCCGGATGATTCCTCCAGTGCATTGACTAATGGCTTTAGGTCCTGAAGGGACGCAGTCATTAATGTTTATACCGCATTTACTCCGCAAGTGCTGAAAGCTGGAGGATGTCATCTTCGATGTTTAACACTCTCAACATTACATTTTATAAATCAAGGCTGTGATGTTGCAGCCTGCCATTCCTTAAAATATTCTCAAGATTTCACTTTAATGTGCATGTCGCACCAAACACTAGGTGTGGTTTTTCCCATTCTGTTTTGCAGTTGAGCAATTGGTAGTAATATTAATAAACACTCAATCCTCTTTGCTTGTTGCTCAACGGGAAACCCGAGCGGTTGCACAGATTTAATCATTTGGATGATGAATTGCTCTGGATTTATGCAACCCGATGCGGCCGGGATGCATGACATGATCTCATGAGCGCTCACTAACTGCATTATAAGGGTGGAAATGAATTGTGCGTGATGCTTGATTGAATATGGAAGATCTCTGCTGCTAATTTGACATCTGATGTCACAAAAGCTCAGGAAACAAAACACCATCTCTGTGAATATTACTTTAGAAAAACTCATCGAGCTGGTTCAGACGTTGAGGGTCAGAGAGGCCAGACTTGTTTTGCTTCCATTTTTTGCCCCCTTTGTTTGCCGCTGTATGTATTTCTTCAGAGCTGTTATCCAAGCTTAGAATAAATATACTGCTAACCATTTCCCATTCTAGCTTTCCATGTCATATCTCATAGTTTTGATATACAGCTCTTCAGTTCAGTTGGCTTATAAAACACGTTGGCTGGGCTTTTGGAAGATCTTTGTATCATCGGTTAAGCTTCTATCTGGCTAGGATGTTTGTTATTATTGATATTTAAGAACCTCATATTCTCAGAACAGACCCCCGGAAGTCTTTGCCCATACATTGCCTTTCTCATTTGATTCCCTTTTTCCCCAACAATAGTCATGCTCTTAAAACAGCCATTTCTTCCTTCATGTCGATCTGAACCTCTCTTTTATCACAGAGCCACAAACTGAGAGTTTATAAAGACTTAAGGAAGCCTGAAACACCTGCTGATACTCATTAACTCAAACCACATCCATCAGTTCATTAATGACCTGTACATCCCACACAACACCAGAAGAGGGGGACAGAGACAGACAGAGAGAGAGATTTGAAAGTTAACTTTATTTCTGTATCACATGAATCATTTATCATGTACACTTTTCTTTTCTCTGTGTTTTTTCTTTTATATTGATTGTTAACATGCTTTTTTAAATGTGAAGTTGCTGGAAACTGTGTCCTGTAGTTTTGAAGCTTTGGCAGTACAAAATTGACTTGTCGTGCTGGGAAAGCTTGCATTGACGTGAATTACTTTACTAATATTTCATGTGGAAGAGACTGGTGTATGTTTTTATTTTGGCATTCATCATAGTGTTTTGTCTTAATATTTACAAACTTTGTAAAGGGAAAGGGATTAGTTGTGTGCTGAAGAATAAAATGACTAGAAACTTATATGATTATATTAACACCATGGTATAATTTCCTATAATGTTTTGTTGGTCTAACATAGTTTTCTTTGTTGTTTATCTATTTACTCGGTTCAAACTAAACATACGTACGTTATAGATCCTTCAAGAGGATAATTGTCACTCTCAAGATGAACCTCACAAAAATAAACATGTCGAGGACAGATTTGTTTCGATGGTTTAGGACATATTTTGTGTTGATTGTAGGCTGACAGAAAGAGTTCTCCGTGTGGTAGACGTTTTTGGCCATGATGTTTAGTTCGACATAAAAAAAAGACGTTAAGCAGTTATTTTGATTATAGATCGATTTAGAAACGTGTCCAGTGTAAATGCAGTACAGCAAAACTTCATATGCACTCTATAAAAAAAGGTGCTTCAAAAGGCGCTATAGAAGAAAGGTTTTTGTCCACACAATACATAAAGATTATGAAACGGGAGAGATCGTTCTGTAAATAACCTTTGGCTGATTCTTTGTGGATCCAAAAATGGTTCTTCTGTTGCATCGCTGTGAAAAACCTTTCAAGCACCTTTATTTTTAAGAGTGTAGTGAATATATTTTTCTATTACTGTAAACATAGAGATTTTTCTTGAGCCATGAATGATGTAGTCCATACCTGTCAATACGTCAGTGAAGAGCGCTGTCTCTGTTATGATAGACATCTGTGCTTCTTTTGACAGTCTTAGCTCCACCACCAGCTGAAAGCGTGTTTTCAATCATCTTTATTTTTCACAGCGTGTCTGCAGGTAAACTATGCCAAATCAGAGAAAGTTAAAAAAGTTTCATTAATGTACTGTCATGTGTGCACACCGGAGGACGGAGATGTGATAAATGAAGACAGACGTGATTAAGGTCATGATCTAAACGACACTTTCCTCAGCGGGACATAACAAAGTGGATTGAGTGTGAGAGATCTGAAGTGAGTTTATATGATTGTGTTGTGCTGAGACTGTCCCAGGTATCCTTTTTTTAGCAGAGAGGAATTCTAGTGAATGATAAGAATTTGAAAGTACTATCTTGGCCTCTTTGTGGAAACACATACTCTTGTGGAGAGAACATCTCTTTGCCCATGCCGCAGTTTAATTTTACACTTGAAGAAGCAATGTGGGATTTTCAGGAGGATCTTTTGACAGAAATGCAATACAATATACAACACTTTTTCTTCAGAGGTGTATAAAACGATACGTAATGAACCATTATGTTTGTATTATTTCTACACAGCAAAATCGCCGTATTAAATTACACTCACGGTGTATATATATAATCTACACTCTCATTATGTTGTTTATATATACACTGTGAGAGTTAATTTGACCTTGACACTGGCGATTCTGCTGTGTATCTACACACAGAGACATGAGTGAACTGCGTGAGTGGTTTGGATTACTTTTATAATTGGTATTTTCTGCATTTTGTTTATGTTTTTAAAGTGATGGATATTTCTGGGAAGGGATTGAGGGAATTTTCGCTTTGGTGTGAATTACTCCTTTAATGTCAGGAGGGTTGTGATTGGTTGCTCTTTATGTCTCGTTCTGTATGATTTAGTGGTTTGTTTGGAGAGTATAAAGCAGACCTGATGTAGACGGTGTGTAGTGTGTCCTCTTCAGTGTGTTCAGCACTCGAGCTGTTGACTTTGAGTTTGTGTCGTGTCTTTGCTGTATGACTTTATGTGTCTCATATCGACTGACTCTCCTAGTCACACATCAAACATCAGCAGGAGTTTAAATGACCTACACGTGACACTCACATATTACAAACCAGCACTGACTCACAGCGTTTGACATTCTGATGAGAAATATGATTAATAACAGTGCTGTACCTCCAGCATTCAGCTCAAGATCTCTTCTGATCTTGTTTGACAGATTTTCAACATGTAATGCAAAAAACTGTAATTTTTACAGAGTTGTGCCGTTTTCATATATTTTTCGTGTGATTTTAAAAAATACGGCCAAAAATGTAAAATTACAACAAAAAAAGGCAAATTTACAAGAAAAACACGGGAGTTTTACCGGGAAAACAGTAAAATTATATTTTTAATTTCTGTTTTTTCACGGGATGTTTTTACCGTGTACATGCTTTCGACACACCTGCACAACTAGACATTATTAATACAGATGGGTTGTTTATTTGTGATGATGTTTTATATATTTTGCTTTTGTAAACCTTTTATCATATGTATTATACTTTTTAATAATTTGTTGTTTCAACCAATGTTTCTCTTATGGATGAGCCTAAATACAAACAAAAAAACTATATATGTTTAACATATATAAAGCTTAAGATTGGGTTTGTTTTTGTAATAAATTGAATTAAATCGTAAAGATAAACAAACATCTCCACTCCTTCACTAATATCTCCTGAAGTTTGTCTTTTCTCTGCACACTTCCCATGTCTTATTTCAGATCATTTCCTATCATTTTAAAAGTGTTTAAGTAATAAGATTGAATTTACACATCTGCTGACGGGTATAGATCTTTACTTACTTGCTTAAGTGTCTTATCATTATACTGTCATTCAGGTGGGGGACATCAAAGAAAAGTTGAGGCAGTTCAGAAAGTTTTGGTCCTGGATTCCAGAAGGCATATGTCAGGAAGAAAACGTGGCAGCGATAGATGGTGATGACTGCTGGAACGGTGTTTCTAAGGGCAGGTAAAACTGCAGTAGTGAAACATGACCTCAAGCATCTGGACTTTCTGCCTTTGATTTATTCACATATTGAGAATTAGTGAAATTAACAGTGAAATATGGACCAGACTTTATGCCAAGATTGAAAGATCCATTGTAATTTTGTTCCTGATATTTTAATTTCATGCCAGTCAATACAGCCAATAATGATGTAAACTTGGACAAAGCTTTTCACTTGTGTCCAGATACGTCCCTGAGGTTCTGAAAGATGGACTGACCCATCAGGTGAATAACCCAGAGGTCGGAGTTGATATAACCAGGCCAGACACGCTCATACGACATCAGATTGCGGCTTTAAGAGCGATGACCAACAAGCTCAAGAACGCATATGACGGTAATGACATCTACTTCCAAGACTCCGGTAAGTTAGAGTTCCTTTCCTGTTAAATCTGTAGGCATTTTAAATAACTTGTTATACATAAATGCCTCCGGACAAATGCATGTAACCGCAAAGTTTGCTGAGTATTTACTGTAGGCATAAAAATGTACAAAAGAATTAATAAGATGAGACACTTCTCCTTTGTAGAGGGATCATTCCAATTACGGTCAAATAAAAATAAAAATTCAAGTAGCACTGAGATTAAATATAATTTCTTATTTTTTGGATTCAATAGCAGAACAAGAAAAACTTCACATATTTTATGTTTATAAAACTTTGCTGTTTTCGTAACGTTTGACCTTTTACTCATGTTTGGTCCGTCCGTCCTATGTGTCAGATGATGACAGCAGCACTTCAGGAAGCGGCAGCGGCTGCGGTGAGATGTGTGTCACAGAATCAGACTCTTTCATCACACAAGCTCCTCGTGAAGAAGCGGAGAAACGTGATGAAGCATCTTCAGCCTCCAGCATCCGGTCAGCATCTCTCCTCCTCCTCGTCCTGTCGCCGCTGGTCGTCTCTGCTCTGGTCCTGAGATAGGATCTACTGTCTTTCTTCATACTGTTACTGTTTCCAGTGTTTTATATTCACTCCCTGAACATCTTCCGGAGATACAGATGGAATGAGCGCATCCTTACATTATACATTTTACTCAAGCATCAATTCTCTCTCTCTCTCTCTCTCTCTCTCTCTCTCTCTTCGAACGATCATAAGCAGCACATTTATCATCAGATATATGAAAGATGTTTATTTCAGTTTTTTTCTTTAATAATAAATGAACAGAAGCACATTTATGGATTATATTTTGCAAATAATTAAGATCATGTATATTCTCGCTCATATTTTCATTCAGTTACAGCTACAAATGTCATGTAATGCTTTTTTACAAGTACACCGCAATAGCTTTTTATTGCATAATACTATTTTTAAAGTGAGAACAATTAGATAATGAAAAGAATTCAGTCCTCCCGTGACCGTGCATATAAATGAGTGTGGAAAATGCATGGATGATTTGACCAAAAATGAACACGGGCCGTTTTAACCCCAATCCCTGTATTTGCACTGGGTTTCTTTGCTAAAAGACATTTTGCGTTTCAGACAGATGCTCGACATCTGGAAAGTGCTTTGTTCACTAACCTCAATAATCAGAGCGATATGACATTGAGTGAAATAATTCCATCTGCATCAATAGATTCACAACATTCACTTCTCACACAACACACGGATACACACAATAGAATTTATTGCACTTTATTTTTTCATTCATTCAAACAGAAACCAGGTTTAACTACACTCTTAAAAATAAACGTGCTTCAAAGGTTCTTCACAGTGATGCCATAGAAGAACCATTTTTGGTTCCACAAAGAACCATTCAGTCAAAGGTGCTTTAAAGAACCGTCTCTTTCTTCCCTTTTTATCATCTGAAGAAACCTTTTTCGCCACAAATAACCTTTTGTGAAACAGACAGGTCCCTTAAAGGTTCTTGACGGAACCAAAAGGTTCTTCTAAGGCATCGAGAAACCTTTTGAAGCCTTTTTTTTAAAGAGCGTAGAAGAAGATCTAGAAGTAATTCAAATGTCCTGAAGCACATCTGGCCTGTTCTCTCAGATTTTGTGTTCTGTCTTTAATAAACTGGTCAGCACTTACAAATAAGCTGTGAATGTTCTTCAGCTTCAGCTGTTCATTCAGATTTAGTGTCTTCATTCGATATTTCAATCTTGTAAAAATCTTAACATTCCCCCCAAAACTGCAGGCGCAATTCACAATTCATCATAATTCTAACGTATACGAAAAATACTTTCTTTTTGTCAAGTTTGTCAAGTTAAAAATATCCTCAATAATGTTTACGTTCTGCAGGTTTCTGTCCCTCAAGCGTTTGGGCAGGACTTTCAGAAAGTTGTGTTTCTGAATAATGTATGAGGGACATTTGCACACAGATAATCTGTATTCCACACAAGCACTTGCGCTGTTTGTGGAGAGGTTTCTGTATTTATGAAGATGGACGATTGTAATGCCATTCCATAGAAAGAAATCGAGATACTGTAACTTGAATAAATCAGATGTTTTTTTTTCTTTCATGTTTTCTACATAACTGAACTGTATGGTAGTACGATGTTTTGCCGGTTTATTGATCATCATTATTAATATTCCGTGATTTGGGAAAACAAATATTATTGATCTCCCCCACGACCTTCTTCAACGTTTAAAAAAAAGTATTTTGATCCATTCAGTCCATATCCACATATCAGTTGTACTTTCTTCCATCAGTTATTTTTATATATTAGTTTTCATAATTGTTTGTGCATGTATACATGTCTATAGAGTTCATTTTCACTATAAGTCTTATAAGTATATGTACTGATTACATTTTGATCCAAAAAAATAGAATGTAATGAAAGCACTTTCATATTATGATGTTTTTCTTAGATGCAGGGAAATTAAGTCGAATAAACCAGCATTTAAAAATTATACAAATATCATTTTGGAGCGTTTGCTGCCCTTTTGAAAGTGGCAAAGTTCATCTAAAATGTTTATTGTCAAATATATGAGCGATCTGAACATATTTGTTTTCTCTACTTACAAATGAAATGCTATTTAAAACAATGTTCAAAGTGTTTCTAATAGAAAGAGGCAGCGGGTCTTTCGTGTTGTTAAACCTCATTCTCATAAAGAAATTCTCTCTCAAGCTGAAAGATGGGTTTTATCTGTTAAATGGTACAAATCATTAATCACTCTTTCGTTTTATTAAAGTTTGTATCATTCTTATAAATCTCACAAACACAGGTGACATTTCTGTGTGTTTAATAAACAACAATAAATAAGAAATATAGATTGATCCTGAGCATGGATTTGGGGATTTCAATTTCTTTAAGCAGCTTTAATTGCCTACAGTGTTGTCTGATGATCATTTTGTATCTGTTGCTGTAAAATAAAATGTTACTTTATCTATAAACGGCTTTTTAACACAAATTAGAGTAAATGAAATATTTCACGAGTGACCTGACACAAAATCTTTTCATCTTAAGAGCTTTATGGTGAGAAAAAAAGTCACTTTATTAATAAACCTTGTGACACTAGAGTATGATAATGTGGAAACCATCATTAGGATTACATTTAAATTAGAAACATGATAACCATAACAGGCTAAAATAATCTTAAACACTCAAGTGGACACTACATTTCTTTCGAATGACCTTTTGCATCTCATTTGCATATCTCAGAACTTTCTTGCTACAATGTAACAGACGAAAGACTTCCTGACTTTTTGGATCATCAAAGTCTGCCTCTGTTCCAAATCCTTTGTCAGTTCCCTATGTAGGCAGCATCTTAATGCATCGTAGATGTGATCCCGTCCTGAAGGCTGTTCCCAGAGTAACAGAGTTGTACATGGCAGCTTGTAAAACGTTGTGAATCATTTATGAGATTGTGTTTCGGTTGAGACATGGCAGAAGACTTCAGGGCAAGTCTGGAGGTATGTGATATGAGTACAGTATGGAGCACATTAGTGTGTACTATGCCTCCTCCGTGTACTTTGCATTATTGAACTGAGCCGTCAGAAGCGGCTCGAACTCACGCTTTCTCCTCTGCTGGACGTACAACACCAACAACAAAAGTAAGAGAAGTAGACCAAGAAATATTCCTCCCATTGTACTGCCCAACACCAACACAGCACCTCTATCATCTGTTTCTGAAAAAGAATGACAAAACTGAAGTTTAAAACAACATGTGGATGATAAAACTAAATCTTTGATGGTGTCATAACAGTGTTTAAGAACCTTCGAGTTCAATGGCGTAGGAATAGCCCAGCTGTTCAGATGTGATGTAAATCTCCTCGTTGGTCACAGGTGGGAAAAACGGAACCATGTTGTAATGGCGGTTGTGTCCGATGGGGGCCATCTCATCTGGGAAACTGGCGTTCTCACGGGAACGTCTCATCCATTCTTCAAATATGGCGTCAGTGAATGCGTGCAGCACCTATTAAACAATTCAACAGTCTTAAGAATCATACACTTCTCTCTCTTTCACTTTTGCTCAGATGAACGTGTGATCTGATAGCATTGTGTTACCAGAAAGATGGGGTCATTGGCAGCGGAGTGTGACATTGCACTGGTTCCATTGAGGAACATGTGCACCAGGTTGTGCAGGTTTGCCACAGAACTGCTGTCCAGCTCTCCGTCCGGCCTGTCGTATCCTTCCAGAGCGTTCCTGCAAAAAATAAAACTTCAAACATCCTGACAACAGCTCAACAGCTAAGAAAAATAATTATAGTTTTAAATTGAAGTTTAATGTAGTTTTACTCAAATTTAAAATGAGCTCTTATCTTTGGATTTCGAGAAGTTTTGATTTTAGTTTCATTAATATTTTAAATTAGCTTTCATTTTTTGATTTCTAGTAGTTTTGATTTTAGTTTATTCATATATAAAATTAGATTTTATTTTTAGATTTTTAATTTATTTTTATTCATATTTAAAATTAGCTTTTATTTTTAGATTTATAGTAGTTTTCATTTTAGTTTTATTTATATTTAAAATTTGCTTTTATTTGTAGGTTTCTTGTTTTTATGTTAGTTTTAGCTAAAGCTTTATCATTTTTGTTATATGCTTTTGTCATTTTATAATTAATTTGTTTATTTTTTGTGTTGCTATATAATCTTCAGTAACTTCCATGTTTTTCTTTATTCAAGTTTTTCCCAATAATTTTCCATTTGATTTCAATGAACGGAAACGTTTTCAAAGTTTAAATTTGAGTAAACTAAAATAACCTTGGAAGGGATGTTCCAGACAAAATACATGACAGAATCTATATATCTCGTCTCAAAATGCTTGCAAAAGCAAGTCGTTTGTGTTGATGAAGTTCTTCAGTTATGAATGTACCTGAAGCTGAAGGATGAGTTGGTGAAGTAAGGAGGACTGTCGAAGTCTCTGAGGTTCAGGCAGTCTCTCACATCGTTCATGCTTGGTAAAGTCACATTGGATGTGTTGAGGATTCCTCTGAGCAGAAATCCTTCACTGGTCCCGTTACACAGAGTCACCAGCTCATTATATTCCTCCAGACTGAAAAACAAACATCTCAAACTTATTTGATGTATTTGTGTCAACTACATTTTTTAAGTGAACCCTTGTAAATGTGACCTGGTCTGTCTCACGTACAGTCCTGATTCTGGTCATTCCTCTGTGATTTAATAACAGATCTGATTCTGCATCAGTGTTAATACCAGTTTGTACATTTATGAATGGGCGGAGCCCTGATTGGTCACGCCTCCACACCTCCACCAATCACATTGATTGAGTCTTTATTACAAACAGCTGAATTGAGGACCAGATTATAAAAGGCAAAGAGGAAGCGGTCAGCTGCTAACATCAGAGATGTCCCAATGTCCATTTGTATTCTGTGCAGACCATCAGCAGTCTTTCATAAGTGTTTGTTTTACATCTGAATTTTCAAATCAGTGTATATCTGTTGTTTTTTTTGACACCTGTTAAAGTGGACTATATCTTATTTTTTCAAAAGAGTTGAAAACAGAAGAATGTAAAAATGTAATCACGTTAAGCTATTAAAGGAAATAAGCTATTTCAAATTAATGAATATTGAAAAACATCCCCATGCTACAAAAAATGTGTTTTAAGGATGAAATGTACTTGTCACACACGACTCCCCAACGTGCGAATCTGGATTGTGGGCTGATACGAGACGGATCTCCAAGGTCTTGACCCCCGAGCAGAGAGTCTGTACAGACATCGCACTCCGTCTGACCTGTAGCAAAGTTCCAGTAGGGGACGGCAAAGTTCTCATTCCCTGTGAGTTTCTGAGACAGGACGAGAATATCAAACCATCACATCATCCGTGTCTACAGATAAAAAAGATCACAGTCTGGATATTTGAGAAAACTTATTATGGATACAGTTGTTATGTGGTACATTTCACCACTGCTTCTGTTTGATCCACTTTTGAATGTAAAAGTACTGTAATCTGATTGTATTTGTCATGTGGTTTCAGATTATTCTGATGGACTTTGGACATTAGACAACATAAAACATGAAAAAACACATGAGATCGCTTTATTATCTCAGTTATTTCTCTTAGACATCAATGAGATTCAATTGCGAGCAAACTTTAGTTACTCTCATCACAGGCAGATCATCTGGAAAGATTACAAAATGCAATTTTTATGGGTCGTGTAGACACTTAGATCCAAAGGAAACAAGACTTTGAACCCAAAAGATTGAGAAAGTGATGATCTTCATTCATTTATCATCTAACCTGAAGTTCTCTTTCCAGACTCAGCAGATGATACCTGTGCCAGGTAATGAATGCAGGACCCTTGTGTGAAAAGTCAATGGCTTTGAATGGCCGTCCTGGACCTGTCAACAAACAACAAAACCAAAAACCTCATTTCCAGGGCAACACATAATACTGTATGTCCTTCAACACTGAAATGCATGAAACCTTTCATTTAACACCACTGGCAGCAGTAGGGCTGATTTATCGCTCATGTCAAGTCATTCTGCCACAGTTGAAATAACTTCGAGCTATAATCTTCTCTCTGAATCTGCCCCGTTACACACAAAATCCGATGCAAATGTATTGGTTTATGCTTCATTCAGATCTAACAAGCATTTCACAGACAAACCAGCGAAAACATTGCAATCTTTAAGAGATGAATCTGGACACTTCTGGCAAGACTCTGGAAATCCAACTTTTCTTCATGTGAAAAGCACTCATTTTAAAAGCCTACTAATGAACCAAGTAAATAAAACAGCAAATAATTGTTACCTTTATATAATAAAAGTTCAGCGAATGTAAAGCTGAAAAGGACAAACCTCCCTTCTGACCCTTACACCACACCACCCCCCGTTCTCAAATCACCACAAATCCCCAAATAAGTAGAATTTCATATTTTGTGTTGTGCTACTAAACATTTACTGTCTAAAAATTTCGGTTTTACATTTTTTAAGATAGAATTTCATCAAATGTCCATTGAGAAATATGCGCTCTTGAAAATAAAGATTCTATACAATTTCTGGCAAGATGCACCTCTCAGTGAACAGGGCTCTTGGGATGGTTGTGGTTTTGAGGACATAATTCTAAGAAATAACATTTTACATCTTTATACACATAGCCCGTACATAAACTCATATATTTTAACAATAAAAGCGGTAAAATCACAGGTTCTCACCTAACAGCGTGTCTCGAACCGAGTAATAATGTTGCCAGACGAAGAAATCATAAATTGAGATGTTGCTGAACTGCGGCTCTGTTCCGTTGGGTCCCAGCAGACCCAGCCAGTGTTGTGTGGCAATGACATAATCTGGATGAACGGTGGTTTTGGCCAGATCTAGAACATTCAGAAACTCCTGAAGCTCGTCTGAACTCAGCGAGTGGATGTTCTTCCTCACGATAGGAGCTTTACGCAGGTCACAGTTCGGCCCCGTCCAGCCAAATTTACACTCGCCACAGTTGTAACCAGCAAAATTATCTGCTCAAAAACAATAATAATCTGCATCAGATGACACACAATTGGATTTTTCGAGAACAAAACTGATGATATTTTATGATTCAGCTTGCCCTGTCATTTAATGTGAGACTTTTCAGTTTTATAAATCTGATCACTTCAGAATGTAAGAGCATTAATCCCAAACTGAATAATTTGAGGAAACGTTCATTCATGCAGCAAAAATATATAACCTATATATTTTGATATATATATTTTCATATATATATATATATATATATATATATATATATACAGTTTATATTATCATATATATTTCATATATATATGATATTTTATTTTAACCACTTATCAACTTTTTTTGCCATTGGTGTTCTACTACTGTAGTATTCTTGTTCCTCTAAATTAATTTAAGTAATTTTTGTACTTTTACTTTTGTATATTTGTCTCAAGATATACTTAAAAATACACTTTTATAAAGAAAAAAGTAGACCGATATTAAAAAAGTACACTTACAAGTTTATGACAGTACATTGATAGAAGTATACTTGCTATATAAAATATACCAAAAATACTTCAAAGTTTATTTTAAAAAGTAAACTTAAAGCATACTCAAAATAACCTAAACTAGTATGTACACAGGCATAACATTTGTGACATTGAAAAACCTCAAATGTTTACACATACCGAAGCATCGACAAGCACGGTTGAAGAATTTGGTGGGCCAGTTCTCCCGATCGTCCACATTTCTTAATCTGTACGGTCCACTCCAAGGTTTAGTGTCCACAGGAACGCTGCTGCAGTTTCCTCTGCCGGACAGAATTCCACACACATTGTCTGGATCTGACCCAAGAGCCGGACAGCACTGTTTAGACACAATCCCCTCCACAGTACAGCAGACCCGTGGAAACTGAGCGTTTGTGCTGGACATCCATCCCAGCCACAAGACAAGAGCCAACACAACAAACCTTTTCATATCTTCAAACGCTGTTTCACATTAGACAGAATTCAGTCTTTCTTTAAGGATTACACGCAATTCTAAGGGTTTCTGTAGCGGTCGAATGGTGAATTTCCACACATGACATGGATTTGCACACAAGCTCACCACCGCCTCTGGATTTATAAACGTTTGGGAGGTACATAGGATTATTACTGGGGTCCCATGATGATCACCTGACACAAAGAAACGACTTGTTCCCTCAAATACCAGCAAAAGCCCTAAAGGAACGTTTTCCTCGATGTCACATTTCATTTCAATTCATGTCATGTCATGTGTCTAGAACTTGAAATAAGTTGTATATGTAACTGCTAATATCAAATATTTTCAGAGAAATACTTATAAGCTAACATAATGAATGAATATGTTTATATAGACATCAATCATTAACATCAATGAGATAAGTAGAGGGCAAAATTAAACGCAAGTCTCCTGCATTCCAGATATTTCTCTTGAGACATCGTTGAGATCACATCTGAAACTATCTGAGACATTTGTGAGATTTCCCACTTATTTTCACAAGAGAAACATTTGAGACGCAGATGAGACTTTTCTTTGCTCTCATCTATCTATGGTTTTTCTTTCTTATGAGATACAGGGTCATGCGTGTGGGTTTCTATGGGTTCTGAAGAGTGTCTGATATTTTGCTCACAATTCCTCACAATCTTTGCATTTGCCTGCCGGCCGGGTCATCATGTGACTTTCTGGTTCACTGACCAGAGCTTGTCTGAGACGTTCTCTTTCAAGCTTTTGCAGCTTAAAAACCTTTCAAAATGGCATTGCAACTTTGGTCAAATGTTTATTCCTTCACCAAATAAAAATGGATAAAGTCCTGATATATTCTGATGGAAACCTGTAGAACAAAGCCCGGACTTCTGTCAGATGAAGCACACATATAACTTGAGGGGAAACATGTTCTACAAAACTATCATGTGGACATCATATGGTTCATTGGAGTTGCTTGCAAGCTTTGTCCTTGTCTAAAGTCTTCTAGGAATTTTATTGGAAACCACACTGACCGTATGACGTAAAAACGAACTGGACAACAACTCGTGTTCAATGAGAAGATTTAATGTAATTCACATTGTTGTAACCTATGTTGGATTATTTTGTTAAATTGAAGACTTGAAAAATTATGTGATTAATATGAAAGCATGATCCATCAATGAATCCCATTTAAGATATCTTATTCATTTCTGTGGCAAGGCAAGTTTATTTCTATACTACATTTCATGCAAAATCATAAAGAAATGGATAAATAAAGACAAAATGTCATTAATTATAAAAGGATTTGAAACTAAATGGAATGAATTCAGTTTTGCAGTAACTTACTGTAGATTTAATTTGCAATTTGGTTTTAAATTCTTATATTTTTTCGTTCATAAAACAAGACAAAATATATTTTCTTGTTATGTAAATGTAGGGTCATTTAAAAAGTTTTCAATATTTTTAGGAAACAAAACAAAAATGCTTTGGAAGAATGTCATGTTTTGCAGTGATTGATACTTTGTAATGAGACCATTCTCTTTTGGTCATGTTTTAAACTCAAATTGAAAACAGGACTAATGGTAAAGTATTAAGTAGTAATTAAATCTACAGTAAGTTCCTGGTAAAACTACAGTTACAATGTATGTGTTTAATGTCCGGTTTTGTTCGTGTGTATTGTTTGCTGATATTGAAGACGTACAAAGAAAGAAAAAGTTTGAATCCATGCTGTGTCCTCTGTATGATATCAAAGTGATATCAAGTTAAAATCATGACCACAGTATCATCATACTGCGATTTATAAGTATGTGTGTAACAGACTGTAATATATTGAGTTATATAATTACTTGATGAACCAAACTGAGACACTGCACAACCATAAACGGGAGCTGATCAACTTGTGCGTTTTAAGAATATCACTTTACCAATCTCAACACACGATGGCGCCAGAGGGCTGCTTTACATTTGAACATTAAACAGCATTATTGTTTTGTTTGGTCATGAATAAATAACATCTATTTAAGTCATGCTGTAGTTTGGTATAGGATCAGGTCCAGTCTTGACTTTGAGTTTGAGTTAGGTCCAGTTATAGCTGGTTCATGGGATTTCGATTGTTCATTGTTTTGTAACATTCAAAGCTTTCTGAAATTGTTAAGTGTGATCTGCTTAGTTGTAACCTGTTTACAGTTCTACAATTAATATCATTTAAAAAATCATTATAGATTTTGCATGTTGCCTTTTAACATTTTGCCATTTCATGCAGTTTAAGAATTTTTAATTGCCTTACTATTTTTTTGCAAAAACTCTTCGACAGTCTGCATAATGATGGGGTTTGTGCTGATTCATAGGTATTATCTGGGTCTTTATGTTGTCTTTTGGTGGTTCAACATTTAAAATTTCAGTAAATGTAGCACAAAATATTGATAGAATTATGTATTCACTAAAAAGTGCAGTCCTTCAAAAGGTCTTTTTAAAGTTTTTCCAAAGCACTTCTGGTGAAACACACAGGGTTTGTTATTTATTCTGTCCCTTTCAAACAAGATCTTTTGTATTATTGCGTCTTTGGAGTGGCTGGAACATAACCTGCTAATGCTGAACTTAAATGAACTCAATTAAGTCGTCTTGATTCTTTGGCGTCTATTGCATTAGTACAGAATGTGCTTGGTGTGGTTTCTCATCTCTTTTGTCCACACATAATGTTGCCTGACCGCCTAAGAGCACTTCGTAAGAACGTGATTGTTTTAAACACGAAAAAAAACAGTTGCAAATGAAATCTGTGCGATGCTCCGCGAGGACACTGTTTATCCTTTGAAGTGGCCACAATAGAAATGCTCGATTAATAGCATTTCAAAAGGAGACCCACATGAAGGTGATGCTTCATTTTGTGTAACAGGCAACAGCTTATTATTATGTTGATGGAAAAATGCATCGGTTCCACTAATGGCCATTAGAGCCAGCTCAATACAACACACGTTTTAGGGAACCTAATGTGTCGATTCAGAGAAAGGTTGCCTTTTTAGATTGTAATTGAGAGCACTTCGGTTTCATTTCAAAAGGACAAGGCTTTATAGAAGAACATGCAAATTGTTTTAAAATGAAGCAAGGATTGGCCTGCCCATTTGACTAGCATTATGACACATTTTCCACCGTGTCCCAGACAATTCAACTAATGGGTTCCTCACACATGTGCAATGGTCATTGTTTTCTATTGATGATAAACACAGCTCATTGTGAGCTGAAGAAGATGCTGACAGGCTTGATCATAAAACACGGTGGCAAGGTTTGAGTCTTCAACGGCTTTGCGCTTAAAAAGACCAAGAAGCCCAAATCTTATTGATGAAACACAGACTGTTGACCAATGACGTCACGGTCAACTAGGCTAAAGGTAAATGCAAAACTAAAATCTTAAACCAGGTGGTTCGCTGGTCTTGGGTTTAAACCATCAAGGCCATCAAAATTGGCCAACAGGTAATAGGCCTATATAAACATCCAACTCTTGGAATCTTTGTGCAACATTATATTATTTAACAATTATAAACTCTCGGCGACATTAGTCGAAGGAATTACAAATTCACATTTCTCTGTCAAGTTTTTGTTTGTCTATTGTAGAAACCATATTTTTTGGTACAAGTACAAATTTCGCAGGCTTGGTTCATTCAAATGTCTTCGTATGTATTAAGAGAAAGGACATTTTACGGAAGTGTGCGATCACGCGCACAGGTGGTGTCGCGTACTTCCGGTGTAGTGTTTATACGGCGAACACCTGACGAACGGATAAATTGACAAGTGCAGCGATCTTCAGGTACAGTATTCAGACCTCTTTGCTTATCCTTACTGGAATAAAATAGTAAATAATGCTGTAAACAGTACTACATTGTTGTCACAAGGCCTTGTCGCACGCTGAATTCAGTCTCCGTTTATCCAATTATTTTTGTATTACAGTTTTGTGTAGAAGTTAGATAAGGAATATCTATCAATATTATAATAGAACCTCAATCAAGTTCCGTCATCGGCTTAAAATATCTAACATTTATGCATACGTAACACCTTCACGTCAGCGCTGGACTACGTCACGTCATAAATGAAAAGCCGCGTTCCCACATTGACATTGACAACAGTACACGACTCGATCGGTACACACAGTTATTTATAAACACAGTTTAGTGATATTAAAGTTCGCCTATTGAATCCACATTGAAACAGAGGTTTAACCCACAGAGGGCAGCATAGCTCTGTTACTCATGTATATCATAAACGGTTTAATGTATAGACGTCTGATCAGGTTCTATTGGTAGTTAACCTGCGATGTTTAACCTTCTGTGTAATGTTAACGTTTGAAAGGCTAATAGTAAAATGTACTACTACCATCTGCTCACACTTTACAAATATTTCTCAATTGATTTTATATTTCTGTATAACATCAAGTCAATTGTACATTTTCGGTGTTATTGAACAGAAGAAAAACACAGTTTATTAAAGACAAACCGTTTTTTTGACAGCCTTTCCCATTCACAGCGTATGCTGTAGCGAGGAACGGGTCAAGTCACAACAGAGAATATTTTGATTAATTTTATAAATATATTTGAGACCGTGCTCCATTTATGAAAAATACCCTTGAAACCTTTGGTTTAATACTGCTTCATTATAGTTGATCCTTGGTTGAAGGAATACAAATTCTGTGAACATTTACTCACCCTCCAGTTGTTCCAAAACGGTTCGTCTTTGTTTTGTTCAACACAAAGAAAAGTATTTGGAAGAATGTTATTCATTTTCAGTTCTGGGGCACCATTGACTACCGTTATGGATGCAGGATAAATTATCGGCCATTTCAGAATCGGTTTATGGTCATTTTTAACAGTTTTATCGGC
Organism: Barbatula barbatula; assembly: GCF_947034865.1. Lineage (NCBI taxonomy): Eukaryota > Metazoa > Chordata > Actinopteri > Cypriniformes > Nemacheilidae > Barbatula > Barbatula barbatula. The sequence goes on from NC_136772.1 coordinate 810,730, forward strand.
TAATAATAACACGTAGGCCGATATATGACGATAAATCATAAATAATTTCCTCTGGTTAAAGTTCCTCAGCTGCACGCTGCTCACAGTTAAAGTACAGTACAGTATATTTCTGTCGTGATCATTCACTTTCTGCTATTAGCAAAACTTTTTTGATGTCGGTACAGGTGTTTATGAATGTGTGAATTATAGGAGCATATTGTGTGAATCAGACTGCTGTCTGGATGCTTTCTGTCTTGAGATCTGTTAGACTCGTGGCTATTAAGAACATTTTTCTTTTGTGTATTAAATAAAAGATATGCCAAAAAAGATTAAAGGTTAAAGAACCGTTTGCTAGTGTAAAGTAGGCTTGGTACATGATATTCAGGGGAAAAAAGAGAACTAACGTTTACCTTGTTTTCTGCAGTCAATGTTTTCACATAAAAGCAGTCGTCCACTTTTTTCCTCTTGTTTCAGTCTCAGGGAATTTTGTATTAATATGTAGATACTTAATATCGACCATATATCGGTTATCGGCTTCCAATATTAAAGAATTATCAGTAATCGGCCAAAATGTACATATCGGTGCATCCCTAACCTCCATAGTAGCAAAATTAATCTATACATTTTGTTGTTCTGTTGAGACGCTGTAAACAAATTTAGGAAAGCAAAAATAAAGTAAAATGGACACCCTTGACTTTCATTGTAGTTTTTCCCACTATGGTAGTCAGTGATGTCCCAGAACAGAAAATGACTAACATTCTTCCAAATATCTTTCTTTGTGTTCAGCAGAACAAAGTCATTTACATTATACAGGTTGAGTAATTGATGACATTTGTTTTTGGGTGAACTATCCATTTAAATGTTAAGTGTGTTTATATTGGGTTTTTATGTTGTGTTCATTTGTTTACTCAACAGCTACTGCAAACATGTGTCATACTTTTTGTTCAGTATTTACAAATATTTTAAATTAAGAAGGTTGAAACTAGACTTTAGCATCATACCGGAGTAATGCTAGATAAAAACGCTTGTCTAATATGACATTACTCGAGTAAAAAAACAAGAGGCAGTTTGTGTGACAACTAGCCCCTGCGTTCTCCATGTAAGCATGTTTGTATGTATGTTATTGTCACGAAAGGAACGTGCTTTTTAAATTCAGCATAGGCATTCAAATTGCGATTTTAAATGTACACATGTAAATCTTTGGGCCGCATTAAACATTTTAGGGCACTTGTGTATTTTTTAGCCCTGAAAGCTAAATGCAAAATCAGCACCACTAAAATCACATTTCTTGGACATGGAAGGGGGGAGGGTTCGACAGCTCCAAAAAATCCACACAATATTAGTTTGCCTGTGCTCCATGGTGATTCCCACCCACATCTCTGGCAGCTTAGCGATTTACATTTTAGCATAATGCCAGCCATAGAGGAGGCACAAGGCAAGGCCGATAAGTTACAAAGTGCTCCGGGGGTAAACCGTGTAAGAGAGGTTTTGGAGCTATTTACGGTGCTTCAGAAATCCTTCAAAGATGCGCCAATTGGGGAGGAGATTGTTCGCAGCAGTGCATGCTTCGCACACAAAACATACAGTAACACAATACAGACGAGGAGTGTTTCGGCCCCGACGTGACCAGATGACACTAATTCAAATATCCTCATCTTATCACATCTGAAAATCACCAGGAAATATAACGTTTCAGTTTTAGCGAAACTCAATTATGACCTTTTGTTACTAGTCAAAAGTAAACGGGACAGAATTGTGCAGAAAAGTACAAAAGCATTGTCGAAAGAGAAAACGAGAAAAAGGCTTAAATGATTTCTAAGATGCAATTTAATTTTCAATATGGGACTATTAAATGTTTGAGGCACATCCGCTGTCGAGATATGTTTTTGATTGTGCAATTTCACATAACAGAATGCCGGCGAAATGCAAAAATTTCAACAATGGAGGTGTGAAAAGCAATGGCTTTTCCTCTCTTATCGAAATTGCTTTCTGTAGAGTTGTTCCATTTGAAATGCATTTAATTGCAAATAAAAAAGGAGTGAGAGAAAGCCGCGTGGCTCCTAAGCCTCTCTCATCTGTTTGGAAGCGAGAGAGAAAGAGAGCGAGAGTATTCAAACGTGGAACAGGCCGGAAAATAAAAAGACGCAGGCGTGCTCTGAATAGGCCGATCTCTCGCTCGTACCGTCCCAGGCCGATCCACTGGCCTCCCTCTGGAATCAGGGGCTAGTCCACCTCGAACCCTTAACACATTGAGACAAAGTTTGCGAAAACACATACTGTTCTTGATGTGCGTTTTGATGAATATGTTTGAAATCTCAGTTGTGTGGTATTACGTCTTTCTTTTGCTTTCCATTTTGTCGCATTGCTCTCTTAGAGAAACGATTAACAATATGTTACACATTTAAAGCATTTGTCTTATTTGTGCTGTTTCCTTCCTACAGGAAGACCAAGGGCATCATGGGAAGATTAAGGAGCCACAATGCAGGATCATGGCAGAGGCTTTCGTGCCGCTCGCCCACCCCGGCGACAAAAGTTAAGGAAAGTGAGCGAAGAGCCCCCTTGAAACTTTCCGACACCGCCAATCTTTTTCCCCCCAAACAAAGATTAATACATATTTATACAAGCTCAGACCACCAATAGAAGAGAAGGTGTTCGGCGCAGAGGTGGAAATGCAGAGGTAAACTGTATGTAAATTGCGTCGAGTAATAGACTTGTAGTGCAAATCGCATCATTTTATCTTTAATTTTGCCGAGCCATCCATTCCCGGCATCCTCTCCGCATCTCTACGGCACGTCCCGTCTCGCCCTCCCCCAAAAGTCCTCTTTCCGTAGGCTTAAAGGTGCATCGGAGATATGCATTTAAGCATATTCAGAACACGGGGCGTGAAATTAAATGTGTGACAGAGTGGGAAAAATATACAGGCGCTGGAGATGCCTTAAAAATAGTCATTTATGCAGATGGAAAAGGAGGGAGTTGAAATCATTTGCGACAGGATGACCCTCTCCTCCAGCCGTCTACCTCTCACTGTTCTCGGCCCTAATCTCCCGCTGTATCTTCATTTTTCATTGAACTCGCCGGTTTGCTGCTAAGCAGCCTTGTAGATAAGGCAAAGTGCTAAAAAGAGACAACTGAAGGTGCTCAGTGGGTCCGTTTCTATTGCACTTTCACCCAAGGCAATGGGCAGAATTTAACGGATTCCTTCCAACATATGTTTTTGCCAGATAAGTAAACAGTGTGTGTCGGCGAGGAGGAAAAAAAGCATTTGCAATTTAATGACATTACAGCTCCCAGCTTAGCCTCCCCGTGCTGCCAGGCGCCGCGCGCAGAAAGAGCAGAAGAATGGAACCGTGTGTCGCAAGGCTTTTTCCCCCTCTCTGCTCTTCCACCTCCACGTTGAATTCGGCTCGTCGCAGCTTCTTTCTCTTCCTTTTACTCGAGTTTACGTTAGACCTTTTTTGGCGTTTGGTTGAAATGATCGACTGTTTCGGAGTGCCGCGAGACCTCAGGGATGAGCGCGATTTTGAATTTAAAACTGTGGATTTCAATTTGGGAATTGATTAGGCCGAGCTCCACGCGATGTAAATATTTACGACCACGGAAATATACGTTTGTTTAAAGTTTACGTATATTTTTGCTAGATTGTGGCTGAGCGGTCATAAAGCATCTAAATGAAAATACAAATGTTTATAACTGGCATTAATAAAACATGATGAATCTGGAAAGATCTCGCATGTTTTGTCCAGTGTTGGGTGTGTAACTAGTTACTAAGTAATTAGTTACGGTAATTTTATTACCTTTCCCTTGTAAAAGTAAAGTAAGGGATTACTCTTATATTTACTGTAATTTAAATACAGTTACTTCTGATGTAATTGAAGTAAATACTGTGTAATACATTCAATAGGGGAAAGGACTGTAACTTTGAAATGTATGTTTTAATGTATCCTTCTCACATTTGTAATACTTTGGTCAGTTAATAAGAATAATTGATTTAGTTATAAGTAACAAGTAATGAAATACTCCTTGGAGAGAGTCATTTGCACAGTTATCTAATTACACTATTGAATATTTAAATAGTTACTAGTAATTAATGACTTTTTCAGAGTAACTTTGGTTTTGTCTACAGCTAACGGTTTGAATTTTCCCTAAATTCTTGTTTGCTTACTAAATTCGAATTTCTCGCTTTGTGTCTGGTTTCGTGTCTGAACGTCAGGCCGCGAGGAGAGCTTGCGTCATTTTTCTGCCCCGTCTCATCTCACGAGGTAAAGTGCTCAATTAGACATCAAACCCTAATTCCAGCAAAGACTCCTCTGGGAATTCTAAAGAGGAATATAATCTTAGCTTCTCTGTTTCAGGAAAGTGACAGAAGCGCGGTCCGTACGGCTGCGGGTGAGCCCCCTGCCCCATCTCTCTTTCTACCCGGTGTCTTTACAGCCACTTATTATAGCAAACTAATTGTGCAGGAAAGCAGATTATGGAAGTGTGAGGATGTAACTCCTTGACCGTGTGCTAATGTGATGTCAGGGTTTTTTTGGTGGCGGGGGTAGTGCCAACTGCATGCCAGGACACTCTTTGGCACCGCTGATAATCTGCCTTTGGTATTAATGCAGCAAACCGGTTTGTTGAAGTGTGTGTCGCTCACTAATTATTGCTACAAGAAAGACTTACATCGGCGACGGCGTTCGCGGGGTTGATCTGTCATTAAGCGTGCCGTACGGAAAGGCATTGGCAGGCGTACTTCATCCTTGGAGGATACGTTGTCACCCTGGGGGCGCGAGGATTGCAAAAGCATCTTACAGAGGAGGAAGGGGGCAGAAAATTTGGGTCAGGCGCGTTTGCCAAAAAACAGAATTTCAGGTCCCGCTTCAAAGGAGATACTTTCCTTATTCTCACGTGATGAAGATGATCAATTTTAGCACATGTGCGACATTGTAACCATTTTAATTTTCTCTTCTGTGCATCCCAATGGGAACGAGAAAGGAGATCGCTTTCATGTGTCTTTTGTTTCTCCTTTTTAGCGTACCGTAATTTTTGGATAACATTTATACTTTAACTCTAGAACTTGTAAATAATACAGCTTTGTAGCGTAACACTTTGACAACATTTTTAATGCCCTCTCATTTGTAGGTCGCATTAAGGGTCTGATAAATGAATTCAATTCAAGTTTATATATAGAGCACTTTCTACAATGTTGCAGCTATACAGGAAAGTGCAGCTTTAATAAATAAATAAAACAATGTAATTGTAAGCACACACAATCTGCAGCGTTGCCATAATTCACAGCTTTCAATTAATGGTATATATAGCTGTTTAGAATGACAACATTTTAAAATCTGATCAAGGTAGAGTGTATAAATAACATGATTTGACAAAGAACTGAAGATGCAGGCAGTGTCCCGGGTTATATCTGTCACTCATCTCATGTTTGAGTTCGGTTCAGCGCCACCTGAAGCCCATCGGCCTGTCACCTCTGATTTTAAATCAAATTACCGGGACACCATAGAGACGCAGAAACTCAGTATCTAAACACCACAAAAGCTCTGCAATACATGTATTTATCCAGGATCAAACTGCATTTGTTAAACTAATATCAGGAGAGATGTAAAGCGGCGCACAGGTGAGCAGATTGACGTTAGAATTCAGTGAGTCTGACATTAACAGTCTAATGACTTATATTTACACTCTGTCCTACATACATAAATCTGCGTCTCGTCGTGTTCTCGGCTATATTTTCTCTGCAGAATTCACTCTAATGATCCTGTTTATGACAGAACGTGTGGCTTTTTGAAAGCATCGCTGATGTATTGACAATGAGGGTCCGGGGTTTCAAACACGCTCGTGGGTTAAAAAGAGTATGAAGGCGAATACAAACAATGCGAGTGGAAAACTTTCTGGAAAAGTTTTCACCGTTGACATTCATAAGGGATGTGTCAGGATGAGGGAGGAAGCGGTTTCACAGTTTACGAGCAATGCATGGGCTTCAAATTCTAAATTATAATAGCTGTGCATTGTGGGAAAATCAAAGATGTAATAAAATTCAAAAAGGGAAAATGTTAAATAATTATTGTTTAAATTGTTTGTTTGTTTTTTAAAAATGTAAATGAGTAAATCACTTATTCCTTATGTGTATATTTAAATACTTTTCTTTTTCCCTCGATTGTACAAACAATTTGTGTTTTGTTCTCGAAGTGTGTTGCTTTTCCTTGATACAGTCATTCCCCATGAAAAACATTTGGTTATTAAAGAAGCGTGTGTTTTTAAAGTCTATATTTGTTCCAGCTACGCGCACACAGAACATCGATAATGCGTTTTTAGTTGGTGTAACCAATTACATGCTGAAAATGCACAAAATGCACCTTTCTCTACATTACATTACAACTGAACGTGTGTTCTTTAACATATCACACTGTATTCTGGTCTTAGCTTTTTGTTTAAGCGTGTGATTTTAATATTTATTATTGTTATTAATAGAAATGCAAATGTTTCGTTTTATAGAATAAGGGCCAGAAATATTTTCTTCAAGCATGCGTGATCACTCAGTACTCAAGCGCTGCTTCAGATGTCTGTTACCATTCGACCTGATGTGGGATTAAAGAGCAAAAAACATTTACTTTAAAATGTTGTTTTCTTCAGACTGTTTTGTGTCAGTAGATGACCTGAAAGGAAAAGCTGTTTACACAAAGCATTGCTCAAAGCAAAAATAAATCATGATAACCAGTAATTAACTTTTAAAAAATATAAAGCGTATTTGAATCATGGTATTTGAAGTAAAAGCATGGTTATATACAGTAAATGCCAATCAGGCCATCAAAACATTACCATGCTAAAACTCCTTGATGTTCTGGCCCGGTTACAACACATATCGGCCAATTTTAAGCCATCAATACTGTGTTCAGCACTTTTATACCAGACATTAATATACAATGAACTGTTGTTTATAATACAGTATATAAAGTATACTCAAAGAACTTTCTAGATTTTACGAATGATTTGTGAGTGCACTTCATTCACCAATGCAGCTGTATATATCAGCAGCCTAGAAAGTGATAATGTGTATAATTCACATCAGCTTAAATTATCATGTTGAAATATAAATAGGTAAAGCTGTACAAAATGAAGTGGCTAGAGTTTCATCCGTAATAATACAAATAATTATTATTATTATAAAAGCTTGGAGAAAGTATTATGGGAGGCAAAGTGGAGAAATTCTAGAAATTCGCTGGTTCTCATTAAAGCCGTAATCTGCGAGCAACCCCGATGTGCACAATAATAAGACGAGAAAATAATGTGCTTTACTGATGGCCGTATGGATGTTCAAGTGCACCACTGCCAGGTACTTATCTGTTGTTGCCCATGCGGCGTCTCGCGGGATGATATAATACTCTGACTTCTCCTGAGGCTAAAAGTTCTTCAGATTCATTATTTGTATTTCTCACAGAGACATTTACCCTCCCAACCAAAGAATTTAATATGACAGTCAATCTCTGCCAGACATTAACTACAGGAACAAACACATGTCACTTGACAGGATATTTCGTAAAGACGCGGCTTATTTTAGTGTGTGTCTGTGTGTGTGTGTTTATTTTTTTAATTTCACACAAATTTGAAAAGATTCAAAACCCTTAGGATAGAGGACAGATTTAATATGCCAGAATCCACTGTATGCTTTTTCAAAGAAAGACATTATGGTTTAAATCTCTCAAAACAAAATCTAAAACGGCCTCCATGTACTGCTAATAATAATAATATATTTTTGAAAGATGACATGAAAGTGTTTTGTTTGCATCTACCGTCTTAACGTTTTGATATGTCTTCAACAATGAGAATTCATGAATAAGGTTTCATAAGAAGTACACATTTTTGATAAAGGACCTTTTTAGAAAAATCGACACAGAAAATCAGAAATATGAGCAATTCATTTTTTTCATTTGGAGCAACATCAATTATTTACATAGAAATATGAAAGGTTTGTTTTGATAAATGTTCTTATAGATATAAAAGCATCTTTAGGGCTCACAAACACATTTGGGGTATAAAGCACCTGTAGATCTTTTTATTTCTATTTCACGATTTGAAATTGATAGAAAATTGTGGAAATGGCTTCATAGTCATCAAAATAAATATCATCCAAGTGATTTGTTCATTTTATGATAATGAATTTTATTTTGTTGTCGTTTTGACAGCGCACAAAAGAACACCGAAGTGAATAAACTACGCTCGGCATCATCTGAAGGTTCAAACCGTTTGGCACTTCATGGAGAGAAGACGACGACGGCCGGTTTGTCTGAATTCAAACTGTCACCCGTCTCTGGCAATTCATTCTGAAAGTGAGTCTGTCTGATTTCCATCATGTGATATTCTGCTCTCCTGCAGGGAGTTGCTGCTGTATGTTTCGTACAATACCTTGACACAAACTTCATCTTTCAAGCCAAGAGTTCCGACTTCAGAGAACGTGTGCTGTTTATGTGAGTGTATATCTCATTTCTGTTAGTGACCCTGGGCACAGCGACACGGGCGAGTTCTGAAGCTCCGATTTGACACGTCGAGATGTTGCGCTAAAGGTGGAATGGGAGATAATTTTGTTTTTTTTCCCACCTTCCTCGGAGCCAACTGAGGTTAGGAAATGTGGCAGAGTCCTTCCGCAGAGATTACAGGTAATACAGTTCATTGCCTCCATAAACATGCTTGACACAAGGCCCCCGTGATGGAGCGATTGCTCCAGGAGAGACTTTTTCACACTTTAATTTGCCTCAAATGAGCTGGAGAAGTCAGCCGGGGCTTTGAGAGCTCCAGCCGTAAGAGAGGTCGCTGTAACCAGAGTCCTGAAAAAATGACACGGAATTACATCACGGGTCAGGTGCTAATCTGCACGCCACGTCTGTAGTCCAACGTTTAAACTGATTGATACTTCGTCAAGAATCATGTTTTAGAAACTTAACAGAAGTTACTAAATCAAAATGTAATTAAAGTTAAAGATAAAAAATCGATATCATTTGAGGCTCCATATCTGAGCTGTAAAATCATTGTTGTGTTGTGTAACCAGCTTTTGCATGTTTTATGTATTTTGTAACCACAATTGTGACTTTTTTATCTTGTTGTTCTGAATTTATCTGGTTTTATTAACTATTCTGCTCGACACACATAATACTTTAAAACACATTTTTGTTATTATTTGGGAATATAAATATTTTATCATCAGTATGAAGGATTTGATCGTGATTATCATTATGGGTTTGTCTGATCTTGGTTATATTGGGATTAAATATTCATTTCTTTTTTGTTTAAATAGGTTTTGCGCAAGCAAAATGAGAGATCATTTTGCATCAGGATTGATTTAGTGTTTAATCCCACAGTTTCATCAAGTGACATCAATTTTTTTTCATGTACATTTTTTGGTTGTACGTTGACTTCCAGGTGTTTCAAATCATTCATCACAACATTAAACTGTTTTGTAGTCAAGTTCAAGTTTTCAAGACTCTTGTTTCAGTTCAGTCCAACATGGAGTTAGATCTCTGGTCACAAATTTGACGAAGAATTTCATATATATTATTTTGGTATTTATTATATAAGATTTCTCTTTGTTGCTTTGCGTTTATAATATTTAGTGTTTCGATGATAATGAATAAGTTTGATCTTTGTTACAATTCATTTTTAAGACATTTTTTAAGACTACTCGGATTTATAATCCTGTAGTTGAATTGATCATTTTCGCATGAAACCAGGAATGGATTTGTCTGAATTGGCTAGAATAAATGCACATTATTTGTCACGAGCAAACAATATCAGTTTAGTGATGTTTGACCTGCTCACACATCGAGAAGGTTTTCTGTCTGCGTGGCCTTATTTGTGCCATTTCTGTTTGTGTCAGACTTTGCTCATATTAGTGTTGATACAGTACAGAGGAGACACTTTTACACGCTCTGTGAAAAAATCTTTTGTGTGTTGAAGCAACACGGATGATATTTGGGTCATAGGTGGAAACTTCTATTATCACGGCTGTTGTGTTCGGTGAGGCGAGGCTGAAAGGGATCAAATCACTTAAAATCAATGAAGGCTTTAAAAGACACCGTGATTCTGTGTGTGTTGACCAATCATCCATATGTTCAGATCCTCAAAGGATTGTTTGCCTGGATAAACGTGTGTGTGTTTCATCTGACACTTTCAGCACTTCAGAGCATCCGTTCATTTCACAGAAGTCGTGTTGGTTTGTAATTGAATTGTTCCCTTTGGATATCGGGGTTAAGAAATCTGTTGTTTAAAAATGTAACGTTGATAAAATCTTGTTTTCTGTATTGACAGTTCACAGTAAATCTGTAGGGGTCATTGAAGTGATGATGTCTGAGCTACACCTTACACACACACACACACACACACACACACCCGATGAAAGCCCGACCTTCATATATAGTTTCTTATTCGACTCGCCGTGAACCTTTCGGCCAAAAGAAGGCCGTTTTTGATTGTGTGGTACAAAGGGACAAATTTAGGCATTCTTCCATCAAAAGAGTTTCTCATGTGGCTCTTTGAATAGCATGGCATCTCTACCTTTCCCATTGGATCGGCTTTCCGAAAGAGTGAAAAAGCATATCTATTCAAAAGCCATTTAGTTCATTTCTTTTCTCGGCCTGTAAACGCATTCATCAATTGTTCTGCTTTGTAGATGGCTTTCTAATGCTAATCTGCCGTGTTAAATATCTTTTTGTTCCCCTTTCACCGTTTTGTCATTCAGTTTATCCAGTTTTGGTCACCCATTTTATTTATTTATGCGCCTGGCTCCATTCATGTGCTCATGTATTTTTTATTATGTTGTTTTACTGTCATCCAGTGTCAACTCACTCTATTCAACGTGGGCTACTTGAAGGACCGAGCGGGACAAAGCGTGTACACATTGCAGCGCTATTCACCCCGGCCAGCTGGATTGCCTGAAAAAAAGGGGGTAAGGAAAAAAGCTTGTGAAAAGAAATGTCGAACAATGGACACAGAAGAAGTGCACAATGCTAACAGTTTTCCAAATACCACTGATTGCTTTAAGCACAATGAGAGAAAGCAGGCGCTTTTAGCTGAGCTCCACTTCAACAAACAACGGGCTCACAAAGGCCTCCCGACTCGTGTTTTGTTCCAGGACAAAACCTCCTCGACTGTCTAAATGCTGCTCCTGAAGGAAGACAAAGTTCTTTCACATAGAGCCTCCTTTTTTCCTGGGAGCCGAGCGGAGAGAGAAAAGAGCGTGGAGGGGGGAAACTGGGCATTCTTCTGGAGAGCTGTTCGGTGTGCAAACTGTTTTCGTGATGTTCAGACATATCCGGGTAGTCGTTTTGTCTGGTCACCTAAAAATGTGGCGACGTCTACGTTTATTTATGTCACAGTCTTACTTGATTTCATCAGAGTCTTTCAAAAGTATTTTTTAAGGGTCAGATTATCCATGAGAAACATTTTTAGTTGTATTCTTTATCATTCTAACAAGACCTTCACTACATAAGCTAGCATGGTGTTAAAAATCTATTTTGATAACAGCTTACGATGTACAGTTGTTTCACTCCGTGCTGTTACGATAATAAATATTATGTTAGGAATCACTTACTGAAATGTATAACTTAAGGTCTTCAATGGGTTGTAAAATGCAAACTATTTTTTTTATATTGCATATGAAGCTAGTCTTATACTATTAGGCATTCCACTGCATAAATTCAGGAAAAGGGATGGCAAGCAGCACCAAAGCCTTAATAAAGTGACACATTTTAATTTACTGTTAATTCTTGAATAGTAATCTAGCTGTTCATGTAAACGTTCTTCATATAGGCCCACGTTTCTTCTGGATCAGAACAAGTGAAACACAAGGTCGCTTGTGCGCTCTTTCCAAAGGGACGTGGGAAGTTCGGTGGAGGCTCACAAAAGAGAATACAGAGCAGTCAAAAGATTCAATTAACCGTGGCGGAGGTCATTATCCCTGGACACTACAAATTAGTTTTCCATAATTGGTCTGAGCCATATGAATTAACTTCTTAATGTCACCCAACAGGACAGCTTCCTGGAAGAACGGAATTTCGTTTATGCAAATTGTAAAAACAAACTCTTCTGTCTCCGTCTGAAGGATGAATATATGAGAAGTCATTTGTTATATACTATTATAAATAATTGTAATTGAAATAAAAACGACTCTTTACACTCTTTAAAAAAGAAAACAAACAAACGTATTATTATGAGGCAATGCCTTGTTTTGTTCTTATGCGTAAACGGTTTCGTTTTTCCGCTCGTATAGGCTTAAAAGTAGACTCCTGAGTTTTATCTTCCTTCCTATTCATGATGTGAGTTGTGATAAATCAGGATTATGGCTCTTGATTACAAAGACTTGCTTTAGATTTCAGAGTAATTCTATTCAAAGGCTGAACAAAAGCGTCCTTTAGAGGATACTTTACACTTCACCTGCTCCCACCAACTCGAGGCATTCAAGATACAAATCTTGTTTCCCATTCATCAAGAACTACAGAGCAATTTCCGTTTTCCGCATACTCTTTATTATATTCCCTTTGTTCAATAAATGAACCATAGGCATTTTAGGTACATTTATGCAAAACAGATAACATACAGTTTCACTTAGAGTTAGTAAAAAACGGACCGCGCTTCTCCATGAACGCATCAATCTGTTATAGTTGTCCACGGGCCAGCACCCTTGAAATGTTCCGAAACCTTGGCATGTTTAGGCCTATACTTCGTGTGTTTCTCTATCAATAAATTACACTAAGTGCTCAATGGTCTCCCCTTTTGTGCAAATATCAAAGGACACGGCATGTCCCACGAATTAACAAACAGGGCAATGTTTCACTGAACAATAAATATTACATACTGCACATCCATGAAATATTATTGGAAACTCAAAATATACACCTGATTTCCAGTCCAGCAGATTGAATAAAACTGTACACATTTACAGCAATATGGAGGGAGACCGCTTTGAAAAGCTAGGGTGATTTTCAGACGGTCCTGTAGGTCCAGAATTAAACAAAAAATATGAATGCACTTTTCATTATATTCAGTACGATAATGTAACCACGTTAACAGCATTTACCGATGTACAGTGTTATCTCAGGAGACAGTGAACTACAGCGTCAACAGGTTAGTGCATCAACAAAATGTGTCATCTTTTCAAATCATTATTCACATTGACATGGGCATACTGGCTTCGTGGATCTCACTCGATCCATTTGACACGAATATCCTTCCTCTCCAAGCTGTACGCGTAACCTTACATCAAGGCATTAATCTTTATACGAACACGTGTGATGTCTGATATGATTATCATTATATCACACGTTCAGTTTTGTGCATGCGCCATAAGTATTGCATGAATCTATCTCACGTAAAAAAAGAAAAGAAACCTCACTAGTCCAGAGTCTCATAAAGCCGCTGCGTACGCAGAATAGGGTTCGAGTTGTGGTTTGCCCATTCCGGGGAGTAAAATATATGCAAGTGGTGGCTGAAGCCCCGCGGACGGCCACGCCGCACAGTTACACGGAATCATGTAGCCCGGGTTACCCGGCGACGGGTGCGTGTGGGTATGCGCCCCGGTGCCAACATTCCCCGCGCCAGAGAACGCCGTCGCCGCTGTCGGGTAACCCAGAGGTGATGCGTAGGAAAACGATGGCGGAGAAAGCTCGCTCATTTTGGACCCGAGGTCAAAAAACGAATAGGGATTCGTGGGCATGGACGGGTTAAAGAAGACCCGGGCCGCGGCAGCAGCAGCCGCCGCCGCAGCCTTGTCGGGGTTGTTCAGGAAAGACTCGGAAAGCGCCAGGCTCGGCAAGCCGCCCACTTTCAGAGCTTCGTGGTCTCCCAAGTTATATGCCACGGGGAATGCAAATTTGTCCTTCTTCATTAAAGTCTTGGGCTTTCTCCTGGGTCTGTACTTGTAGTCGGGGTGTTCCTTCATGTGCATCGCCCGCAGTCGCTTCGCCTCGTCGATGAATGGCCTCTTTTCGGACTCCGTGAGAAGTTTCCACTCCGCCCCGAGTCTTTTGCTGATCTCGGAGTTGTGCATTTTCGGGTTCTCCTGGGCCATTTTTCGCCGTTGGGCTCTGGACCACACCATAAACGCATTCATAGGACGCTTAACGTGATCCATGGGTTTGGACATATTGACACGTTTCACTTGTTCAGGTAAAATCCTTACACAGAACTGTCACTTACCCACGGGTGAGATGCGTTTAGAGCAGCCAGTAAAGTGTTCAGAGTTGCGTGATTTCACACAGAAAGTGACAAATGTCTCCAAACTCGCTTTCAGTGCTTCATCGTGCCGCGCGTCTCCGTGGGAATAAAATCAAGTCGTGCGTAATTTGGTTTTCCGGCGCAAAACTTTCAAGAAAGCGACGTTCCTTGAAACATTATAATATCCTTTTTCAACAATAAATGACGTCGAGGGGATAAACGAGAAACTTTTCCTCTTCAGCTGTGGTCGCTTCTTGTTTTCCTCCTCACCATGGTGTAGTTAACAGCCGCTGATAGTTTAAATTGTGCGAGTGACTGTCAACTGAGAGCTGCAACGTGTGAAGTAAAGAGCGCACTGACAGGTACTGAAAGGGCCTCCGGCGCATGCGCACTGCGTCCGTCAAACCCCGTGCGCTCGAAAATCCCACCCAGCGAGCAGGCGACAGTGAAATGATAAACTCATTTCGGTCACAGAAACAAACAAAAAAATCCAACTTACTGTTCAGTTCATTAATTCTAGAGTTCATTGATGAACTCTATAATTGTTTTTATTCTCATCTCCAGTGTGCATGTGAATTAATGTCTTTGTGTTTTGAGTTTAAAATAAATGTCTATGGAAATGTATTAGGGCGCAACATGCTGTTCGTTTTACGCATATCTCACAATTTGTCAATATCGAAAATCGAACACTTAATGTGTGTGTGTGTGTGTGTGTGTGTGAGAGATTTTTTGTTTCGTTTTTTTAAACGATGTATATTTACATCCAATAACGATTTTTAAGAAGCTTTTGAGCTCGTGACTGTTGCTTTCTCATGTGAACGCGATCTGTATTCACCGACATAAAGTTTAACATGTATGTTTGAATACAAGCTACATCGTACCTTTATTTAATGTATATACTTATAAAGAAAAATACTTCTAACATTCTGTAATGATTGATAATCAGTTTATGCAAAGTAAAAAAATTACAATTGTTAATGCCAAAAAAACCCGTTCAAGTGTCTACACACTCACCTTAAAAGCCCATCTTTGACAATATTCACGGCAAAATATCACCGAGATATACCTTTCATTCTATAACAGAATCCCTGTTTTTCTCCCTGTACAAAATTGAACGTAAGTCTTCTTTAATTGATCTTAATATGTTATTAAAGCATGAAGGCATAATAAGCTTAACTGGATAAAGCATCACAGTAAGAAAACTTTTTATTATTTAGGATTCTCTCCGACTTCAAAGGATTTTCCGCAGGAGCGCAAATGAGCTTGAGGAACTCCAGTCTGCAATTACACTTATCTGAGAGAGAGAGTCCTTGCGTAAAGTGCGTGTTCGAGTGGATTCTGCCCCCACCCCTTCTGTTGTTCCCCGTTATTAAAATGATTTGTAAAAAGAAGACTGCTTTGACATACCAATATAGGATTTAATATATATCATGTCTTAATACTTTGAGCAATACGTTTCTATTCAAAAAAGGTTTAATAAAAATATGCTCACAATTACTGTATTAATAAATAATACAAATTGTATTGTATTTATATATTAAAATGAATTTATTAGCAATTTCCAAATCAACCCCCAAAGCATCGAATTCATTTCGAAAGGTTTTTTATAAGTGACGATGCCAACATGATTAATAATCAAACATTAAACGAGCTTTGAGAGGAAACAGCGACGATGCAGATAATTAAAAAAATATTTATCGTGAAGCAAGTCATCTGTGTTTTGAAAGACAGAAGCGTCGCTGAATGTGAGCGCAGTAGACACGAGTGCTTGAAATCCATTGTTTGCCATAAGCCTTGTTTCCTCTCCATTATTCGGCCAAACGTGGCTTCTGAAATTTAATTACGCCTATCGAATGAGATTAATGTTGTAGCATTATACCGTCCTGTCACTGCCCTCGGCCTTAATATGCATGTCTTTTGTTCAAACTTCAGTCCAGCGGGATACAGAGGCAGATGAGGTGATGCTGAGGTGATGAGAGTCAGGGTCGCATGATTGACAGCTTCCCAGTGTCTCACCCTGCGCTCTTTCTCTGGAGGTGTATGTCAGGAATATAACCTGTAAACGGTGAGTGGTTAAGAAACATATATTGATTTCTTAAGGTTTCAGTGGACATTTTTAAACACGCGCCGAAGCCTCCGCCGCGCTGCAGACATCCACACCGAGATTTATTTCACGCACTGTGACCTAGTTTGAAGGCAACATCTTAAGCAGTATTTTAGTCCAATGAAAGAGGAAAAATATCTTACTAGATAATAAATGCAAGAGCAATCAACACACATCAAAATCACTGTAGTATATACTTTAGCATTTATAGTAATCTGTAGTAAATTGTATAATATTATAGCACATTCATTATATTAATGAGCTATGCTTTGCTAATGCATACCACAGTAAAGTATTCCCTATAATTCATTGAAAATGTATAGTAAATAATTTAATGTAATTGAATATGTACTATGGTAATGGAATTTTAAAAAATGTAATCCTAAAGAGGCTCTGTGGACTAATATAATGTATAGATGTTTATTAAGATATAATTTTCTTCTATTCTGCTGTTTCTAAACATTGTCGGCTGTATCGTTTGTGTTTCAGGATATGCTCTTGCTAGAGGAAAATAGAGAAAACTCTTAAAACTAATTGAACCATGTCTCTTATTTTGATGAAAGTTTTGAAATAGTGAAATTCTATATTGTAATTGCAGGTTGTGTTTGCTAACACATTCACTGTAGAAGATTTAATCAAGATGTCGTCAAGGTTCATCAAATGAAAAGACATTTGGCCCTTGAGTTAGTCATGAACTTCATGTGAACTTGAATGAGACTTTAGCGTGCAGCCGAGGAAGTGATCCGCTGGTCTCATGAGGAGATGGCCCTTTCGTTCAAGATGTTTTGCACGTTGGTTATCGTGTAATCTCTTGCTGACACATTACTGCAATAGACCTTCAAACTAAAACCAGGGTGTGGAGACTATTGACTAGCTGATGAAAGTGTTGTCATGGAGAAAATAACCAAACCATTATCAGATGTGATATCATACACTGTATTGCCCTTCCTTCCTTTAAAACAAAGTTTGAGATCTTTAACTACTGTACACGGCGCATGCTTTGAAAAGAGATTTACATTCAATGTTTCTGAGAGACGAGTCAATTAACCAATAAACTAAACACGAAGCGGGTAAAGTAAATATCACAAAGCGTCTGTTCAAGTGTGATTAAATTCATTGATGATTTACGTTTAGATCAAAGAATAATTTAATGATAGTTTTTATATAACATACTTCCCCCAAAACAGGAAAGTGGATTAGATGTAAAAACAATTAAAGGAGAAAAATGTTTCAATGGTGAAATGAAGTTCAGTTGTGGTTAATATTGAATTCTTCAAATAGACACACTCAACAAGAAACTAACAGGATTTTTTTCCCTCTAAATCTCATTTATTCATTTGTGTTAATATCATCTGTTCACATCTTTAGTTTATCACGTAATAAAAATGATTCATGTTTATTCTTTCATACTGAACAACCAACAAGCATCTGAACAGACACACGCACACACGGATAAATGTGCATCTTTAAAGAACAATTAAGAGAGATGAGGTGTCTGGAGGCGTTACAGCATCCACCTGAGGGTATCTGTGGTCCTCCAGGCAGTCAGAAATGATGATTTTTGCTATTACAATTTGACTCATTTACCATGTGAACATCTCAGCCATTTATACAAAATCAAATTTGTCTTTCAACACTCATCAGCTTCTCCCGAGATCTACACATTTAACCACTGAAAAATATTCATGTTTTCACTTGTGGTTCAGAAATCTGAGTTTTTTCCCCCGCAGGTATTGTGATGATACAGTTTTTTGAAGCATTTAGCCGCTGCATTATCGCCATGCTCCTTTTTCTTCATTCTCGCATCTTATCACTGCTGCATCTCAGCCCGGTCCAAACTGAGAGTTGTAATTACCCAGACTGCCACCTGATAGCCGCCGCCCATATCAGCTCCATCACCGCGTGCCTCTCCGTTTCAAACAGAGAGAGAGAGAGAGAGAGAGAGAGAGAGACGGATGTAATGATAGCATTTTCAGCTGGAATCGGCTCAAACACCACAATGTTCTGGCATTCATTCTTTTCTGCTATTATCACATCACAATGCGTGCCGTTCCTCACAGATTCTCTCTAGTAGGAGATGATAGACATTCTTCATCCAGAACAGATCCAGTGTGAATTTTCTTGTGGTGTTACAGTCGTAGAAATAGATCATTCATCACCTGTGTGTCCATACTGACGTCTGTCTGAATTCACCAGCATCTGTCAAACCACATGCAGGTGGATTTGTGTCACAATACAGATGAATTGGATTGGACACAAGGCCTCTGACATCACCAACAAAACATGAGAAGTGTGTTCGGTGTTCGCCTTAAGAGCTGCTACAACCATTTCTGTAGTTTCTAAATAAACATAAACAGTTATATGGTTTGTTGCCATTTTTGTCCTGAGGTCCTCAGATGTTTAGACTTTACAAAAATGTATAACATAGTTGAAACCAAAATGTTAAAATGCTTAGTGAAAAGCACTATAGAAATAAAAGTGAATTGAATTAAAGTATCTGGTGGATAAGAAGTATTTTCAATAAAGGTTGTTATATGATCTCAGATATCGTTTTAGTATAGAAATAGAAGTAGATCATGAATCTAATGTAAAGAAATACCATCATGAGTAAAGAGTAAAATTGTGTCCGAACATTATTTGATCATTTTTTTATCTTCTAGCTTCATTTTGATTGAAGAACGGCAAACTGCATCAGATTTCTGGAAGTCTTCAGTCTGGAAGGATTATTGTGATATGAGCCACCATGAACATCTCTCATCAAGTCTTTAATCTGCAATAATGATTTAAAGATGCATGTGCCTGGACCGAAGTTAACTTCTGATCTGTGTTTGCTTATACTATATCAATTTATTATTAATATATTAATTGTATCAAATGAAATTAAAACTACTCAACAGTTCTTTGCAGAGGTTTACTGGGAGTTAGGTTTGGCCCACGTCATGTTTGTTTATGTTGTAAAAACTGTCTATAGATGAAAATATCTGTTTTAAATCATTCTACTCTTACTGGTATATTTTGTGATATTTTAAAGTGATTTTTGGATCCTGACAGAGGTGTTCCCTATATGAATTGTTGTTCATTGGAAGAGCAAGATTGAGCATTGCGCTGTTGTGTGTGGGTTTGGGTTTCTCATGGCAGACAGTGATTTCAGACACGTTTGCACTGGTGCTTGCATTGTGTCCTGACCATAAACATGAGAAAACTACAAATCCACCGGGATTATTTGAGATTTCAAATTCAACATCCTCTTCCAAACAAAAACACTATAGTGTCTCTTGCAAACGTTGAATTACTTCCACACAACCTGTGTACACTTTTGACTTTTTACCTTTCTTCATTACTCATCTCTACTCTACTTTACTCCAGTAATCACTTTACTCCATTTACTCTGCTGTACTTGTTCTATACTCGACTATACTCACTTGACTCTTCTTCACTCTATTCTGTTCTATGCTTGCTTTATTTCATTTACATTTTAATAATTTGCTCACTTTCACATCATTTTGTTCTACTCTGCCTTACTTTTTTTGTCTTTTCTGGATTCTATATTATATTCTACATTCTATTCCTTTTTGTATATTCTATTTAGTATTCTATTCTTTATTCTTTATTCTATATTCCATATTCCATATTCCATATTCCATATTCCAAATTCCATATTCCATATTCCATATTCTATTCCGTATTCTATGTTCTATTCTATTCTATTCTATTCTATGTTCTATTCTATTCTATGTTCTATTCTATTCTATTCTATTCTATTCTATGTTCTATTCTATGTTCTATTCTATGTTCTATTCTATTCTATTCTATTCTATTCTATTCTATTCTATTCTATTCTATTCTATAGTATGTCACATTATTCTACTCTTTGACACAATATTCTACTCTTTATCACTTTGTTCTATTCTACTGTACTTCACTCTATTCTGACCTCATCTATACTCTTTTCTACTCTATTCGACTCTATTCTGTTCTGTTGTACTCTAGAGCGTGGAGAACAGAAGTGTTGAGTGGAGCAGGCATTCAGTTGTTAAACCCCCTGTTGCAGCTGGTCGACATCTCGCTGTGCGCTGCCAAGTGTTAGAAAAGCGTTCCTTTCATCTGGCTGGGCCCAAATCTGGACTAATGTGTGTCTGAGAAAGAGTCCCGCAGCGCTACCATCTCTCATTTTTCTGCTGTTTTTTTATCGACTATTCTGTGATCGTCCACTTGGGATAATTGCAGTTTAATTGGGTGACAAGAAATGAAAACTGTGTCCACATTATGTGGGATTACCTCCGTTCTGACATCTATTCAGAAAAGGGTCGTGAAACAGAGCGAGGCCGAGACGTTCAGCACAAGACGCACGGGGGGTTTCTGATATGGGACAGGAGAACACGCTGTTGTACAGTTTATCATACAGATCTATGATACATCTGTAGCGAAGACATTTTTTTAATTTAGTCTGAAATCTTTTGAGTTGAAAGGTGTTTGACAGATCTCTGCTGTACTGTATGATCATCGCTCGCTCGACAGAGTCTTCAGCACAAATATGCTTTAAATCCAATCTCATAATAGAAAAAGCATGATTTTTCTGTAGAGAATGTCACTGTGACGGACAACAGATGATTAAACACAGATCCAGACACTAATTGATGTTGCTGAATAATGAAGAAATGCTGAGATGATGGTATTGTTATTTGTGAAGCGAGACGCAGCTCTGTCCTTTTCATTCGACTCTTTTCTCTGCTTCTCAAACTTCTTTGGTGGTGGGGGTGTGTGCATGGCGAGGTTATAAACACTGAGTCATTCTCATGGCCTTTGCGAGCTGTACCTTCCCTTTTGTCAGGGCTGTACTCAACTTTAAAAGCCCCTTTCAGGCGACATGAATGCCCTTCATTTTCTCTCAAAGAACTTTGCATTGATAGCCCGCAAAAAGGGAAGGTTGTTTAGAAAAGGAAGGATAGACAATGAGAACAAAAACCCCAAAAGCTTTTCAGATTCCATTATGAACATAGCGCTCCTATTCTTCCCTGCTGTTTATACATGTTCTGCAGAATAATGCAGGCCCGCTGCAGTATCTTCTCTGTCCTCTTGTTTGAAATGGGCCTTGTGTCGGCGATAAGAGATTGCAAACAGAATATGTCGTACCGAACCTCTGCCGCATTCACAGAAAGATCAAGGTGAAGCGAACGGATTGGATGAAGAAAAACATGCGATGGCACAGAAATGCAGGTGAGAGCGAGGAGACCTTGCCCGTGCGGTAAAGCGCCATTCAGACCACCGTCCATTGTGTGGACATTTAAGGTGCCCTGATGCTCGGACGGCCTTTTACCGAGGCTCTGCCGCATCTCAATGTGAATTGTGAAGAGCTTGTGTTCAGATCTGACCTCAGTTGTACCGAAGGCCCGATATGCGTAAAGGACACGGGTTGGTGTGGGATTGGTGATGATGTAAATCTGAAATCATTGACTTGCTCTGTCTTTGTTGTTTTTCGGGTTTCTTTCTTCTTTGGAGCACAAAAGGAGAAATGACAAGCGTTCACATACGAGAAATTTGACTCCAACCTGACGCAAGTAATGAACTCAATCTTACAGCGATCCATGACTATTTTACGAGCTGATTCATCTCATTCGCCTGTTGTAGCATGATTCTTAGATTTGATAGATTTTGGAACGGTTTGAATCGAATGATTTCATACAAATTAGTGACAGTTATGAATTCCCATATGATCAGTCTGAATTCTCAAGCAACATTTGATATTTACATTTACATTTAGTCATTTAGCAGACGCTTTAATCCAAAGCAATTTACAAAGAGTTCAGGGAGCAATAAGCGATATGTCATAAAAGAGCAATAGTACAATAGGTGCTTATACAAAGTTACTAGTTTCAACAAAAGCCAGAACAACACCTGTTGAGAGAAAGAGGGTTAGTGTTTTTTTATTCTTATTTGTCTGTCAAGTATTCACAGCAGAGATGGGTTTTAAGTAAGAGATGGGTTTTAAGCATTTAAGTTTATTATTCTAAGATATTAAAATGTTAATATTTTTACAATGAACATAAACATTATTTTTTATTTATTTTGAATAAATATACAGTATATCTATAGGCTGTTCCTCTGAAACCTCTTATCTCCATATTTCGTGATGTTCATTTTTCATCATAAATGATTATTATAAGTCACCTTTTATGTTTGTCACTGGGTTTTGCAAATATCCAACCAATAAAACTTTGACAACACAGTATGCAATCATTGAAAACGTTCCTTGTTTTTTCCATTTCGTGAAAAAAAACACATTTGGACAAGCAAGGTTTCAAAAGGACAGTGGCCGTATATACGGTAAATACGTTGCATACTGTTTAAACTTTTGACCTTAAATCAAAGATTCTAATGTTTAAAACCACGGTTCATGATCTTTATTGAACAATTTTAAGATTTAAAAAAGGTGAAAATAACCTGGGACTGTTATCATTTGAAAGCTGGACAAAACTTCCCATGGTTGCCAGATAACGAAACCACCCCAAAATTCCAGACTTGGCAACTCTGCCACAAGGTAAGTGAATTTGACTATTAGCCAATTATTAAACGTAACAACTTTTTTATAGTAAACTGCTCAAATCTGAAAGTTTAAATTAAGAGATTACATTATTATAAGGATCATAATAGCCCAATGAAGTGAGTACCCTAAAAGTCACCTTTATAGAATACCTGACCATTGAGCACATATACTTCAGCCATACAGAATAAACCCAACTTTTTCTTTTTCGCCCTTTTCCTATCAACGTTTCCCCCGATCCCCAGCTGAGCCTTAAGGGAAACACCGGCTGTCATCAAAGAATCCATCCGTCTCTTCATTCTGATCTTGGTCGGGTGTAGACCGCTGAGATGTTCTGGGTCTGACCCTGTGCTGCTGGAGTTAATCGTATTTAAGGTGGGTTAACGCAGCTCTGGTGGATGATGGAAGGGGGGAGGTGAACGTTCGGTCGGGTCAGTGGTGTTTGTGTAATTGGAGTGCAAATAAGGTTTGATCAGTGTC
Organism: Barbatula barbatula; assembly: GCF_947034865.1. Classification (NCBI taxonomy): domain Eukaryota; kingdom Metazoa; phylum Chordata; class Actinopteri; order Cypriniformes; family Nemacheilidae; genus Barbatula; species Barbatula barbatula. The sequence continues at coordinate 834,033 of NC_136772.1, forward strand.
CGGTTTAATCAAGCAGTGTAAGTGATGTTTACCAGAAGGACGGGAGACCCCCGGGGAACTCAGGCTGACAGGCGCGGACCCTCGGGGCCACAATCTGAGAAATAAACCAGTGATGAATAAGCAGTGAGGATTGAATGGATTGACACAGAAACCTTCATCATCTCATATACGGACCGGAGATGTTTGAAGCTGTTTCTACACACCCGCCGATCAAACGGTCTGCTCAAAATATCTCCTGAACCAAGCTTAACTTCACTAAGACCCGTTACACAGAAATCAGTGTCAAATGTCATTTGCAATTAGCTTCGAGTCTGTAAATGGACATGCGAAAAATATCAATGATGTCTGTGAAATAACAGTATACACATTTGTGTTCATTTTTTCTGTACAGCGGATTGCAAAGTGACGCTGTTTGAATGAGATAAAACATATTTCTTATTTTAGGTAAATTCCCCTTAAAGGGACAGTTCATCAGAAATTGAGAAATTCTTTCATCATTTATTCCCCCTCATGTCATTTCAAACCTGTATGACTTTTGAAAAATGTTGACAACAACGTTGAACCCCATTGACTTCCATTGTATGAACACAAAACCACTAAGAAATTTCTCAAAATAAATCAATAAATTATGTCAGAATTTCTTTTTTTTTAGCGACAAAATCCAGTTTCATTCCAACCAAACCTCCAACTTCAAACCAAACTTCATTCCCAAACATTACGGGGTCATAAAAACATCACTATAAATAAAATAAAACAAAAATAAAAATGAATACATTAATAATATGCATCACTATATCTCAATGCAAAGAGGTGAAAACGTCAAACGTCATGTGAGTGTTTGTGGGGGTCTCCTGGGGAAGCGTTAATGCTTTGAATGAACGCCTCATTTCTTTCAATTACTGCGCTTGAGCGTGGAAAAGCCCACCAGTGTTAAACAGACAGAACCGTATGTGTACGCTCCCCCCCCAGCAGTCACCATACGTTACCCCTGACCCGAGCGTGGGGGTCTTTAATCAAAACCTCGTGTTGAACTTAAACAGGTCGTCGCATTTAACGGAAGCGTTTTCTCAGGAACATTTAGTGAAACCTGACGTACCCTGACATCCCAAATGTTTGTTTAAAACGACTATCAAGAAGAATCAAGCATTATACAGGCATAAAAAAGGCCTCATTCACGTGGATTGTCACGTGTAATGAAAACCTTTTAATGCTCATCATGCACAATGAGAAAGTCGCCGACGGTTTCCGATACGCCGTAAACAGCAGCGTTATTTGAATTCCCTCATAACCTGCCACAGGCGTCATTATCAGCACTCCCGAGATATTACAATGAATATTCCTATTGTAAAATGGTGATTTAGCACATCGTCAGAATATAAAGCGTCTTGAAAATAAGCGACTCGCGAGTCTATTGTATGGCAGCCTCCCCGAACCACCTCACCCCCCACCTCCGATGGTTTCCAAGCAAATTAATTAACAAGAGAAAGAAAAAAAGGTAAGAATGCAAATGGCAGAGAGAGGCCTCCCTCACTTTAGTCTCTCGTATGCTTTTGTTCTCCTTTATTGCTCCAAATTATTTAATTGGGTCTCTCTGATTGTGTGCTCACACAGAAAGGATCGCGGGCCTTTGTCACAAACCCATATAGCTAACAATGCCGTATCAAATTCAATTCCCATCAAAAAGAAAGAAACGAATCCTCCACAAAAAAAAGCGCGCCGGGTTCGGGGCTGGCCGCCGAGATTAATGACGATCTACAGAATCACCTGCCCTGGGATGGAAGATTTCTCAAGCAAAATCAAAGCTCTTTTCAGACACTACAATGAGTGCGACGTGACTCCAGGAGATGTGAGGTGAAGTTTACAGAGCTCTCGGAGCGCCGGGGTCTGACGGCCGAGGTTACCGGTCCAGAGTGCTTCTGCCGTGACCCTGAGCCGACCATTTCAGCACATGCTCCTGGAATTACTTTAGCTTTCTTCTTAGCTTTTGTACTGCTTCTTTACCCTGAACCTCTATTGACAACAACAACAGAATGAGTGTGAAATGATTTAGAATAGTGTTTGGCTTCAGTATTGTGTTTGCTGTGACCCTCACACCTATTCCGTGTGTTGCTCCATCGGCAGACCACACGCGGGTACATCTGTCGAATGGATTTATGAAATACATGCGTAAATGTGTGTTCAGTGAGTCCTACAGTCTTGCTGTCATTTTTACTTCAAGAACTCGGTAAAGTCAAATTTGGAGTAGAATTTGCAGACATTGACAGACATTTTCTCAAGCGGCTTCTTAAAGGGATAGTTCACCCAAAAAGTAAAATTCTGTCATCATTTATTCACCCTCATATTGTTCCAAACCTTTATTATAAATGTATTTGTTTTGATGAACACACAGGAAGATATCTGGAAGCAGTGGTAGAGCCAGAGGGGGGTCTAAGGTGGCACTTAACCCCCCTGATATCCAATTGGCTACCCTGGGTCCACCCCAAAAGTTAATTCGCAACTTATGTTGATAGACATCTGATTTCACCTTTTGTTGAACAAAGCTTTTATTTTGACGTTTGGTGGGACTGCTTGCACATGACGTCACCACACACGAAAGTCAAGCGAGTCCGCGTTTATCACTATCTTTACTTTTTTAAGAACGGAAAAAAGTATAATTCGCATGAATTTTGTTTTAATCTTATGAAATAAGTATATGTTTTATCAGATATATGCTGCTATGATCCACATCAGTTTAAAGACATATCTTGTGCTGCTTCGTTTCTGTTTAAATTAAACAAGTTATCAGGGTGAAACTATTTTTGACATTTTCATGATTTATATTTTATCATTTACTTAATCTACATACATTTCGAATTACTTTAATCTCATTACATTGTGTAATTGTTTTGTATACATTTGGGAAGTAAATTATCAGTGGTACCTCTAATAAGAAATGTTAGGATTTGTTTATTTACGTATAATTCGATGCCAGGTCAGTAGTTTCTTTCATGGTCTATGGACCCCCTGAAGCAGCCTTGGTCACCCCCTGGCCACCCCATATATAAAACCCTAGCACTGCATCTGTCTGGAAGAAATCTCATCCCCCATTTACTCCCATTGTATTTATTTTCTCTACGATGACAGTAAATGGTGGATGAGATTTGACATTCTTCATATTTCCAAGGTTTGGAACAATCTGAGAGTAAAAGATGACAGAATAAAAACTTTTGGGTGAACTATCCCTTTGCTTTTTAAAGAACAGTAGTTCACATCTTTTTTTGACCAATTATTGGCCGATGTTCTTTATTATTAGAAACATTTTTAACAAATGCAATTTTAGTTTTGAAATGAAATTTAACTTAAGAATCGATTTCAAATGTTAATTGAATCATAATTTCTAGAGGTATTGTGGTCCTTCCAGTCCAGTGTCTGTTGAAATTCAATCAAATCAAACCTCACTCGTCCAACAGCAATGTGAAAGACTGACACCATGACAACACACATGAAAACTGTGGTTAACCAGGTTAATTACATAAAACAATCATTTTGAACTTTCCTAAATAGCCATGTAGAAATATGACTGTTGTGTTGTGAATATGAACTCTTTGCAGTAGTTGAGGTCTGAGGTCAGAGCATCTTCACTGTTATTTTCACCTGTTTCTCCAGTTTTCATTTTCTGCAAATAAATGCAAATAAGAAACAATGTGTTTATTCGAAATTTGAAAGAAATGATGTTAGTAGTTCACAGGATGAAACAAAAAATGATCATTTTACCCAAACACACACGTATAAATCGTAAATTCAGAAAAGCTGATGATCTCTTAAACGTTTTCACGGTTTCTGTGATGGAAATCTTAACAGGTTTTAATTCTTAGGGGTTGTCATATTGCACTGTGTTGACAGTGAAAACCCATCAGGCGTCAGGGTCAGTAGCTGTCATCTTTACTGTGTGAAAGGAAATAGAAAACCTCGCCATTAAACACATTAGAGAGGGTGATATGTGATTCTTTTTTCAGGTTTGGAAGAATAGCGTCTCTGGTCTGTGATTGGCCCGACCCGTGGCGTCAGTATTTACTCTATTTCCCCTGATTCATAGACGCTGCTCGCTGGACCGGAACCTTCCAGCTGCCACCCAACATCTCATTATTTTTGGAAATATCAGGCTTGTATCATCTTGATAAATAATTCCTCGCAGTATAATGTATCAGACTCAAACATATTTTCAGGGGGCCAGCGAGGTTAAAGTGCCAATCTTACCTTTTTACATTTTTCTCGCCCTGAAGACAGTGATTTCCATATATAGAGTGACCGGGGTTTGTGTCGAACACGGGCGATGGGAATGTAGCGTCGGGGTGACACATATTGCTGTCAGAGATTGGAAATGAGGCCCGCTAACTTGTAAGAAGCCTCGCAGGACCAATCAGCTCGCCATGCTTTATATCCAACACTAAAGAGAACTGTGACTGTGAAGTTTTTATCGCACTTCTTGACAAACGTTGCAGTTTAATGCAGTTTTTTTTGGAGCTCTGCTTTCTCGTGCCTCGACGAAAAATGTATCTACTTGAAAGCAGCAAAATAATCGCTACGGGGAAGGATTTCTTTCAATGGATCACAATAGGTGTGGTATTGGACGCGCTACTGCTTGGGTACGAGACTCTGGCCCTCGATATATTCATGGCAAAACTATTTATCTTCATGCAGGATAAAGTATATACGTAAAGGAGTATTTTCACAATGGCATTTCACATTCATCCTAAATGGCTCCTCTGTGAGTTTGCCCACCCACCTTCATCTCAAATCTGATTCAGGGGCATTTCTGGAAAACGATTTATCATCTCTGACAGGCAGCGGGAATACGTTAGGAAGTGAAAAGAATGCCAAAATTTGGGTGGGTCTTATAATGGTCAAAAGATTATCACAATTGAACTTTGATGACTCTGTGTTTAGCATATGATTAATTCAAAGCCATTCTCTGATCAATAAGAAGCACATATAGGTCCAAATACATATTTGCATTATAAGCCCCATTTTTGTCTCATGTATGTAATAGGTGGAATCGATTTTAGAGAAAAATCAATCACACAGTTTGTGCCACAACTCATGGAAAGATTTTTAAACGAAGCTCAGAGATTATTAATAAAAGTGTAACTGTGGATAACATCACTTAAGAAGTTTGCTATTAGTGTACTTCTTTTGGGCCTAAAAGAAGTGTACTCATAGTCTTCTTTAATGTATTTATCAGAAATATAATTAAAATAAGACAACTTCTTGACCGATAATGACAGAAAAGTCTGTTCATACTTGTTGTTTTCACTCTTTTGATTGAGTATCTTACCTTTAATGTAAATATGTGTGAAACTACCGGTTTTGAAATAGTAAACGACTAGTACATACAGATTATATCTAAATTAGGATACTTAATCAAATGTGCTTGAAGATATAGCTCAGATCATTTAAGAAATGAATGAGAAATGTTAATATTGAGATCTGTGCACAGTTTGACAACTCAAGAGGACGGATGACATTACCCTTTACTGTTTTAGTTTAGTTTCTTCTCCATTTAAATTCACTGTAAGAAACCTATTAGATGTTTTACTCTAAATGAATGTGTAACATCTGTTACATGTTTTAAAGTTCATCGGTCAAAAATGTAACAAAGTTCTTTTGCATAATTCAATTGAAAGATGTTGTCACGTAAAGGCTCATTTCAGCTTTAACCTCATATAATCCTCTATAATTCTGAGCATTTAAAGCGCTCATCGAGTCACCTCCACACTCCACAAGTTCAATTAATGAATTCATGAAAGTGCTTCAAGTTTTATCAAAGGCCGTCGTGTTTCAGGGATGTGGGGGAGCGTGTTCTGTATTTACAGAGCTGAACTAATGCTTTATAAATCTCACGTAATAAGCGGGGCCTGGAGGTGTTGTCTAAATTAAGATTTTACAGCCAATCTCAATTTTCCCGCTGCATTACTCTTCTGCCTTCAGTACATTTGTCTAACAGGTGTGCCAGATTATTTTACCCTTTTCTTTTCACCATCACCGGAAGGGGAAAATTCTGCTACGTCCCATTTGGTTGAGCTTTAACTTCACTGAAGAGCGTCAATGTTAGAGAAGCGAACCTTAAATCTGTAGCTAAACTACCATCGAGCTTTTCTTTCTGAAATGTGCTTAGCCACACTACAAGTTACCCGCGGAACACGTTGACAACTTCAAAGAGCAAAAACACCACCAGCGTCATGTAGAAAACTGTGTAAATTTCATCCTTAATGTGTGTGTACAGACTGTCAGGAGTGTTGATGCTACGTTTATTCCATAAGAAGGAAAAATCACACAGATCTCCTTGCAATCTAAGCGTTTTCTCCTAAACGTCACATGGCATTAAATAGAGAGCAGATGCTTCTGCTTAAGTCTCATCTGTGTCTCAGATATTTCTCTTGAGAATTAAAACGTTGCGTCACACTGAGCTCGACATTATTGTTTATTTTTTAAACACACCATATGCCAATATCCTTCATGAACAACTTATTTACAATAAAATACAAATAAAATTCAATTAACTATGTCACAATATCAGTCTCTTATATGCATTTAGAGGCGATTCTTCCGTGTCATTTTAAGGATGTTCATGCATGACCCTTTTGTTCCCTCGATGTTCGGTGACCCGTGGGTTTGTACAGCATCGTGTCTCTGAAGTTCAGTAAGAGAAACTTCTCACCCAATCTACACTTCGCTTCATTAGCAAACTAATCATTACACCACAACACAACAATCTGCTTGGGGTGAACTCTTGTGTATTCTAAAAACACTTTGGCTTTGGCCACAACAGAACACTCAATGTGTCAGAGATCTTCTCTGGCAGCGGATGTGTCCTTTAATTTCCCCGCTGGCTTAAGAAAGGGAGGGGGAATGCAACCAAAAACCACAAGCTGTTTAGCTGGCTCTTCTTTGTGACTCATAATGAATATAATGAATATAAAGAGAGAGAGACAGAGAGAGAGCGAGCGAGAGAGAGAGAGAGAGAGAGAGAGAGAGCTGATGGTGAATTCATTCTGTCTGGTCTGTGTGGCTTTTCGCAGTTTGTTTCTGACCACAATGGGACAATGACTGGGGGGTTTTGTCCCCTAATTTGACTTGTGTGTAAGCTTCATCACAATCAGAAGAGTCGTTCAAAGAATAAACGCTGAATACACAGATTCAGACACAAAGCCGGCGCTTTAAGATGAATCCCTTACTATCATCCAGACTAAAAGACAAGCAAACAGATTCGATAGGATGTCTGTCCCACATCAAAACAATCGAACATCAAGCTTTTGTGGATACACTGCGAAGCACTTTGAAACATTTGTTTTCTTACATACACAAGGAAAGTTTCTCAAAACATACAGTGACATGTATTACTTTAAATAGCACTGTATGACTCTAGCGTGTCCTCATAAGCATCCAGGTATCATTTCTAATCTTTCTTATACCTGTTTAATTCTGTAGACATTGTTCGCATTTAATAGGCATCTAATTTGTGTTATCAGCTTACAGGGCAATAAGTAATAATTTGCATGGCTGCTTTTAGCAAAAATGCTTCCGTAAGCAGCGTCGAATAGACCCTGGAATGGATAATCCTGCATATTGGTTATGCCCCGATGATCAATGCAACACAAAAAAAGAGAGAAGAAAAACTTTTGGTAGAAGATTGAAAGATTGCTAAGCTCATCCCTGCACTCGACCGTAACACAACCAACAGACAGATATACAGAATATCTCATCTCACAGCTAAACATCTGTAATAGATCTTATCATCAATAGAAATATTACACTCCTTCTTTATTTTAATGCAAGACATGTGCAAGTTAATGTTCTGCCTAACAAACTTTATGCAACTTTGGATGGATTTCATCCACTACACCTGCTCATCAGGTTTTGTCCGCCTCCATATACTCTAAAGATGACGCCATGGAAGAACCATTTTGGCTCCACAAAGAGTCATCTGGTCAAAGGTTCACTACAGAACCATCTCTTTCTTAGCTTTTATCATCTGAAGGCACTTCCTTCACCACAAAGAACCTCATTCTTCGGATGTTAAAGGTTTTTTATGGAACCATTTAGAAAAATGATATGTTATTTTAAATGATGTGATGAATGCTACAGCCTCTTACAAATATTCCGACTTAACTTCAGTATACTTGAGTTATACTGCCTGTATACAGTACATGTGCCGGACGAGCATATACTTCAGTGCACTTTAATCGACTAAAATGTGCTACAATACTAGTAAACTACAGAAAATGTTCACATGTTGCAGTACAAATAGAAAACGTACTTTGTAAAACTTTGCTGTAGTTTTGCAGAAGGTTTTCCAGTAACTTACTGTAGATTGAATTACTACTTACTATTTTCATATTAGTCATGTTTTCAATTTGAGTTCAAGTTTACTTGAATCAAAATGAAAACACTTGGACTTCTGCGATCAAAATGAGCAAGAAGAGACTGGTCTCAAAACTGGCATTACACTGCCAAACATGACATCCTTCCTAAGCATTTTGTCTTGTTTTCTAGTAAAATGTTAAAAAACTTCTTAAAATACGTTACAAGAAGAAAAGTGACCTGGGATATTTAGTCCTGATTCATGAAAGAAAATATTAGAACTAGGTCGGTTTATGTTTAAAACTAAATTGTAAATTAAATCTACAGTAAGTTACTGACAAACCTGCAGCAAAACTACAGCAAAGTTTAACAGTATAGTTGTAAAGTACTGTACTTAAAAGTATTCTTTTAAAAACTAACAAGCGAGCTTAAGGAGTGTTGAAATAATACACTTCAATAGTATACTTGCACTCTATTTAAGTGTACTACATATAATAAACTTCAGTCAGTCAATCAGTGTTGCTGTTGGGCTGCATAACTAATGTTGTCAAGTATATAAACCAATATCATTTTTAAATCGTCTTTTATAGGGGAAATGAAATTAACATGAACATTTTCAACAAACATTAAAATTATTCTGGTTTTCTGAACGTAATCCATCAAGGACAGAAGTTTGCATTATAGCATATTGTCATAACACTCATGCAAACATCAAACCTCACACTGTACTTTAGAACTTAAGGGATGAATATTTAAAGTTGTGAATAGCTTTGTTTGATTTGACCCTCTCGCTCTTGGTAATGTAAACATGTATGAATCTAAAATGTATGCGCCGGTTTGCATTGGCAGAAGTCAGTTGGTGGTGTTAAGTGTTATCTCTCCACGCTGGCCGGTGATAACAAGCTCCTGCGGTTTGGAGGTCAGCGTTATTACTGGAACCTCTCGGCTGTACACAGCAGAAGCTATCTGGACCGATAACCTTGTGACATTGGTAACACTACAAATCCTCTTAAGACACAACTGAGGGTCCTT
>NC_136772.1:843604-901438 GCF_947034865.1 Barbatula barbatula
AGAGAGAGAGAGAGAGAGAGAGAGAGAGAGAGAGAGAGAGAGAGAGATCATTTAAAGTGTGTTATTTCATGTGTAGGCACCAGAAGGAAAATCTCTTGAGCTCTGTCGTCTAATGATGACGTTCTCTTGTTCTAGTGACAGAATAAACACAGACATGAGACCAGTCATTATAAATGGTTATAACATAATGAATGATTGTAGCATCAGATGGTCTTCAGGGTGATATAAACACACTGTCACTGAGGGTAATGTTACAATAATGACCTGTTGACTGTACATTAACTTCTATATAATACAGAAGCTTCAGGGACTTTTGCATCATACCAAAGCTCATAATCCTTCATACACAAATGTCCTGTGTACAATTCTACAGCGATTTATGATTATCAAACATACATTTTGTTGAAATATTATCTCGTTTCTGCTTCTGTCCATGTTCACTTTTAATATATTAAATAGAGTGACAAGATATTCTTTAATCCTTCACTTGTTGTGTTTCACAGAAGAAAAAACATTACCCACAATCCTGTATCCCTAGAGTTGTATGTTTATACTGTACTGTATCTCTTTTAATCTCTTAAGTTATTTTATGAGAAACGTGAAGTAAAGCTTATATTTAAATGACACAAAGAAACAGACAGAAATCATCTCACTATAATTCTGACTGATCTGAGAATGTTGTGGTAAATCTTTCCCAGTCCTGTGAGCTCAGGTCACTTCAGAAGTCATGTGAAGTTTATAATGTGTCAAAGCATCTCATGTCAACTTTAATCTGCAAACAAGCGTGTGCTCATGTGACATTACAGATGATTACAGTCTGATTATATTATTGTGTTTCATATAACCTGACAATTTCACTGTAACGTGAAATAAAGCACTTGGAGATTTAAAGGAAATCTCACGTCAAAGAGAAAGTCATACAAATATACAAGAAAAGAAAACAAATGCAAAACACGTTTACTTAAAACTAAACACAAAACGTGTTTACTCAACTTTCGGTCCAAGAAGTTCACCTTCACAAATGTTGGACAAACACACAAAAAATCTATTTTTGTCAGCAGCATGTTTGGACTAATCTTATTCAGTCCACACAAAATAATAAATGTACTCTTCAAACTACAAAAAATCTTTGTTACTTGAACATTCTGAAGTTGACGCTGAAAAAACACACTTTCACAAGTCAACAGTCTTTGGTTCACACAGCCGTGAACTTTGATTTTCCACCTGTTGTTGCTGAAGAGACGGGTCGTATTTATGTGAGTGAACAACTACGTGTGAACCGCGTGTATGTGCTGTGGTTTTAGGTGCGCACGTACAGATGACATCACAGCCGACGGATTTCCACCGAATCCCCAAAACCCCTGTTTTGATTCCAGGCGTCTAATGACGCTGCATGATAAAAGGCAAAGAGAAACGGAAAATGATTTATTTACAGCACAAACAAAGTCCCAACAAATCCATTTCTGGACCTTTGTGCACTTTGCATTCAGACTCTTTTGGGGCCCTGAAAAGCCAAAGGCCTGAATCTGAAGCCACACAGACCGGCATAATGTAGCGTTCGGCGGCACAAAAGCAGACGAATCGCTGTGCATTAAGAGCGGCCACACAAAGAACAACAATGGCGTGCATAAACACCATTTAGAGGCTTTCAGGAGGCATTGAGGGGCTGGGCGTCAACGCAGCATCGCAGCTGAGCCGACGCTTTGTGGCGAGGTGAAAAGATGCCTAATGAACAGGAAGCTTTACTTGAGTTCAGTGACAGGAACCATACAACGGCCGTATTGTGGGCCTGCCACCGACCCTGTGGGTCCCTGCATTAGGAGAAATGATGAGAAAGTCTCACACACACACGGGCCAAACAAGTCCTCTATACTATACAGCCGTATCTCGGAGCGGTTATACACTCGCACCGCCGTGCACACACCCCAACATCCCTGTGGGGGAAACTTTGAAGTAAATTCGACGGAAAGACTCTGGCAATTTCACTTTTCCTCTGCTCTTCCAACAAACTCCGGGTTGAAATTCAGATGGGCTCGCTCCCACAACAAACACTCTCCCAGCGTCCGAAGCGTCGAGGATCATCAATCATGGACAATGGCATGACATCACCAATGAGCATTCTTCACCTCTGCCGTAAGACGCCAGTAACCTTATTTATTGATGAGTTAAGCCTCGCCCCATTGTCCCGTCCATTCAGCCTCAGCTTTGCGCTCGCGGCTAAAGAATCAAAGGCCATTTAGCCAAAGGTGACGGAGCATGCGAAGGATTTCGGGCTGAAAACATGCCGGCGGTTTCCTATTTGACTGTCTCGAGGAGACCTGAGGCTTAGAGCCAGCGGCTCAGAACGGAAAGTTGGGCCAGTGCTCTGCTCTTGCTGAATTTCTTCTCATTTCTCTTTCAACAGGACTGTAAAACTGAATATTTAACCACTTAAATAATTGAAGAATTTAACCGGTTTCAATCCTTCAATGGCCATAAACACACAACCGCACTTTCTATGTGAATCAGTAGATCCTAAAGCATGCGGGATTCTAAAAAATCTAAAAGTAGTGTTTGGCACATATCGGTGTCCTGAAAATAAAGACGTGAACAATCAAAAAAGAATACGTGATTCGATCACACTTTATAACCTCATGTTAACACACATAATCTTGACGTGTTAAACAGCGTATAGTGTTCGAAACATTCATGTTAAATTTGGGGAAAAAACTACAAAATGAAGTGGCAGTAATGGAAGCATGTGATTTTAAAATAAGGGTAACACTGACATACACTGTGCTGGGAGTCAGAATGAGCTTTCAAGCTCGTTTTGTATTTTATTTTACAAATGGTTTTGAGGAGGGGCCTGTAAGAGCTTCCAGACGTCAGATACGCTGTTACCTCTCATTTTCTGGATGAGAGAAAGTGCCAGGCATCAATCAATCTCCAGGGATTTTCTCACACAACTGCTGCCAGTCCAACAAAACATCTATACTTGTTCGCCGTCACATGATTTATTTCCGAGACGTTAATGACAGAAGAGACAGGGGTTAGTTGTCACAAATTAAACATGTTAAAAGGACGTCATCTCAGTTTGAGTCCAAAGTAAAACAACAATAACGCTGATGTTGTTTTCCTTGAAGATGTTTTTTTATATGCTGTGACAAAAATTATTTGGTCTTTTCTTTTTTTTATCCTTTCTTTGCTTCATGATCGTTTTTCATACTTACTAAAGTCATCGAATAAGTCTTACGTGCCAATAACATGTATGGGGCATGTTGTCACAAAAGGTCAACGTGTGTAAACGTAATTGTATATTTGGTTCCTGGGTGAGGAAAATCTTCAGTAGCTTCTATTTAGTCAAGACATATGTATGGACATATGTATCTCTGTATGGAAATGTGCCTTTCAAGAATAAAACTAACCTGACGGCAATAAAAATGTGTCAAATATTGTAAGTTTAAAATGGACAAAAATGAAGAAATCGTGTCGCAGGTTCACACACATTGAAATGATGAATGGCGTTTGTCCTATAAATCCAAACCGTCTGTGTATGATTACTTTTCAAATCCTTCTCATTGTGAGCAACGAAACAAATTCCGCACAATTGGTGGCACTTTAGTTTATCGTGAACATTACGCTTCGGTCCCCTGATGAACACAGAATGCTTTTTCATCCAGCAGAATGGCTTTACACCTCAGCAGAGACTCTTAAAATGCAGCCGGCGAGGGGAATTTATTCGTCATGTTTATTCATGGCACTGGCATTGTGCTGACTGTCACAAATTGTATATTTTTTATATTCTCCTTCGATTAACTTCATTGTGCGGCAGCCAGACTTTTCTTTCTCCTCGTTCTCATCGGCATCACGATCAGATAAGCGTCAGAATGCCTTTAATATGAGAAACGCTGATAAGGTGGAAAGTATCTGTATAATAACAGTTATTGTGGGAACTTTGTTGTTGGTGGCACTCATCGGCGAGGCTGGATGTACGCTGACTGGGTTAGAGATACTGTTTCAGTATTCAGTATCGCCCCCTCTTTCTGGCGTCGGGTAAACGCGGTGTGGCGCGTCGCAAGGGCCGCGCCGCTACATCTGCCGCGCGCCGTGACGCGCCCAGGGCCCCTGGCCGCCTGCCCTGACACCCGACACAAAGTAATCACAGATCACAGCATTTAATCACTGAAACAAGCACTCCGGAGAGCAGCGGTGTCAATATCCCACTCTCTCATTATCTCTTTGGATTGCACATCCACACTGTCGGATAAACAGAGTGGAAAATTAAGATTAAAAATATGGTAATTTCATTTGAGGCTCTGGCTGCCCTATTATGCTATTGATCACTCTCAATTCAATCTCTCTTTTCAATGTAAACTTTAATCTATTCGCCACCCAACAAGCCTCGCTCCCCCGGGGCTATTTTAGAGTAAGTAACCATTTAATAAAACGCTAAGTGAGAAAATCACTAGCGTTAATGAATTGTGTAAATCACGGGGCTTAAACAAGCTCATCGTTCTCCATCGGAAAGCCAAATGGACCTTCCTTCTGTCAACTGTGTTTAACAATGAGTGCCTTCAGAAACGCAACACGGACTAAATATCTGATGACTGGCAGGACGTACAGCTGAAAAGAAAATGAGATCATTATCACATTTGAAACACATGCTGGAAACAGAGTATTGAGAAGAGACAAGTAATATTCATCAGACAATAAGGTATCATATAAGAATGACTAAGACAACCCAAAACACATTTGAGATAATGGTCACATTCACTCGCCAAACAATGCCATCCTGTAGAAGAATCATTTTGGGCTCTATGTTTCTATAAAGAACCACTAAACTGTTTTTTTGCACTAAAGATTCTTTGTAGTGAAAAGGGGAGAAAAGAACTAGGTTCAAGAAAGATTTCTTTTTTGATAAACATAAAATGTTTTTTATGTGGCATCACTCCAAAGTCTGTTTTAGAATCTGCGTTTTTAAGAACGTGTTTAAAAGTTTTGATGTTATAAACATCATTTCATATAAAATGGTGGGTTGGAGTAACACGATGATGAGTAAATATAAAGAATTGTCATTTTTTGGGTTAACTTAAAGAACCACTGACGAAATAAGCGTGTAAACTTAAAATAAAACTTTAAAATAAAGGTGCTAAACGATTTTTGGCTTCCACAGAACATTTCTGATGCATAAAAGGTTCTTTATAAGGAATATACCATTCTTTAGACTATCAATAAGTAAGAAAGAAATGGATTTATTAACTAAGTTAAAGGGATACTGCACACACTTTTGTCATCATTTACCCTCAAGTTTTTCCAAACCTGTAGACTATATATATTTCATTGTTCTGAAATGTTTGGAAGAATGTTAACAACTGACAATTTCTGGGTCATCGTTGACGATCATATCGTACAAATTATTTTATATTAGTTAAACACAAAATAAGATTTTTAAAGAATTAAGGAAAGCAAACAGTTCTTTACAAAATTATCTTATTAAAATAATCTTATTCTTTCCTACCACGGCAGTCGACAAATGAATCACATTAGTTTTTGTCACTTGATATCAAATTATACGACTGACATATAAAGATACGTTTAAAGTAAGTTTAACAAAATGCAACGATCTTTCAAGTTATTTTAATATACTTTTGAAGTCAATTCGAACTAAATTGTTTAAGTGGAATTGTCATTTAAGACTGGGATATTCAACTCATGTAAGTAAAAAGCTGACTCATATTCATCTCTCTCTACACTCTTAACAATGAAAGTTTTAGAAAGAGTTTTCAAAAAGAAGTCTGTGTATATCATTGAAATAATCTGCAAGAAATACGGCTGTATAAAAAAGGCAAAATACACAAAGAAATAAAGACTGATCTAGACCAACAATGAAACGCGATCCAGAATGATATTTGTGCAAAAATATCACATTCAGAGAGAGATGATACAGTACTACAGCTTACAGCTGCTCACTTTTAAAAACAGGTTTTTTTCTTTACTTCTCTGTACCAATTTCCAGCCGTGGTGAATGAGATACAGTTCAGCTGATAAATGTGTGTCAGCGACAGAGGAGAAACCGAAGGATGGAAACCTTTTTTTACTTCCCCATACAAAGCCTGTTTGAAGTTCTATCATTGTATCTCGTCTTCCTGACAGATGCAAGGAAGAATTGAACGGAACAATGTATATATCCATCCCTGCTTATCTCAAAAGCGACCCATGGGGAAACACATCATAAATGAATTTCAAAAATATATGTTTTAAACACAAGTGCTATTATACTAATCCAAATAGATACTTTATCTTAAACCGTTATCTTAAAAGTTAAAGCGCAGTATTTCAAAATGGATCATGAACAAAAAGGGGCTAAGACTGAATTTTAAATTTCATTTCACAGGCTGAAAAAGTACATTTCTTTAGTGATAAAAAGGCTGATACGTGCACTATAAGAATTCTTACTGGACAAAACCTCACATGAAAATCTCAAGACTTTACATCTACTTTAGTGGATCTTAACTTATGCCTTACCCAAATACAGATTACGTGTTTGTTCAGAACATGGGTCGCAGACGGCAGGAAGAAATCAATGTTAATGGTTTAAGATTCTTCCGTTGTGTCCTCATTTGTAGGTCACTTTGGACAAAAGCGTCTGTTAAATGACTAAATGTAATTGCGACTACCCCTATAATTGTGTAGTTAGGATAGAAAAATACACGAATCAACATTTAGAAAAGAACTGCTTTACAGAGAGCTCTTGTGTTACTAAATGTCACTTCAGTGAATGTGATCCGTTGTGTAAGAGATCCCACTCAACAATGAACCGAACTCACCTGAATTCACCCTATTTGTTGATATTCTTACCAAAAAACACGAATCTTATTCAAGCGTGCTATTACAACACTTCTTTTGAACCAAAAATGTATTATTAAAGGAATTATTAAAAGTATCCTAATGTATTCAAAGCTGTAACTTGTAGTATAGTTGAAGTACAAACAAAAGTGTAAAGAAGTTTATAAGTGCTCAAAGTTATTTCTGTTGTATTTAGAGTGTACTTTCTAGTATATACTTTTATGGGCAACTTGAGTCATATTAGTATTGAAATAGTACACTTACTGTACAAGTATACTGATATTAGTACGTACTTCATAAAGCATTCAACTTTATTTGAGTATACTTAAACTTAAATTAACTTACATTTTTGTTTGTTTGACATATTATCATGTCAATTCTTTCCAAACTCCATTTCTCTTTATAACCTTTGCCGAAGTGCCCGCTCTCACCCGCGGTCTGCTGTGGTTCTTTGTTTTGAGCAGCAAATATTCTAAACATGCCATATCCAATAGAAAAGCTCGATCGTATTTTGTTTTTGTTTCTTTTGAACAGTAGCAGCCGTATGAATGAAAATAAGTTGGCATCTCCTCTCAGACGTTTGGTTTGTAATTGAATCACTAGGGATGGTTGATTATTTTGGCCGGGAGTGTAAAGCGTCTCTCATTATTGGCAGTAAGGGGGCGTTTGACACTAGTGTAGGTGAGGACTCACCCCGCTGTGTTTCATTTGGCCCCGTCCTTCACCTCGGTCACTGACCGGACGGTTACCGGCACCGGATGGGTCCTCACGGACGCCCAACAAATGCTGCCACAAATGTTTCTAATTGGCACCTCTGCATGTCCGGCTGGAGGACAGTGATGATCAAGAGCGCACACACAAGACACACAGAAACAAAGTTTGGAGTGAACTCACTTTTTTCTAAAAGTGCAAATGTTTTTGTTATCATTTATCATAATGTAGGCTTCTGGATAATAACAAAAATAATTTCAAAACTTTCAGAATGTTTTGGGATTCAAAAAGGAACTGGATTGTTGATAAATGTGTGGAGAAAAATCATTTCTTTACTCCATTTACATGAAAATAACATGCTTTAAGCGTGGAGTACACACATAACCATTAATTTAGTATAAAAAAATTTAAACTAACATCTAAAACTGAAGAATCTGTGGCAGTAAATCAAGAATATGCCTGTGTTTCTGGTTTCAGCATGTTTTTGTATGGAAGTGAATAAAACACACAAAGTGTATTTGTGACACGCTGTAAATCTAATGTCGTGGTCAATAATCCCTCACACAGTTTAATCAATGAAAACATGATGAGCTTTGAGCAAATAAGACATTAGCATCCAGTCTTAAGGGAATATGTAGAAACATCGGGAACACAGCCATCATTAAATCATTTCAATGTCTCTCATTCACACGAGGTGAATAGAAAAACTGCCACAGACCTGTGATGATCTATGATTCATGTGTAATGATTCACGTATGACATTTCAAGTCAATATGAAATGATATTCACAAGCACTTTCACTTCTGTAAAATGACCTTGAGAAAAAACCTTTTCACAAATATTCCGTCCTGGAATGACTATCCATCTTAATCAGACGGCTTGGGCGGAGCATCCGTTAACTCCTCCCCGTCGAAATGCAACTCGCAGAGAATCCAATCAAATCGCAGAGAAAGACTAATTTTTCTTATTAGAGACTCAATTTCACTCGAAAATGCGTCGAAATATGGAAGTAAACACGATCGCAACATTCGTTTTACAGGGACTTTAAACTATTTTTATGAAAGCAGAAATATTTTACAGCATATTTCGAATGTTGTTTTCGAACATTATTATGCTATGAAAAAACATAATGATGAATAATGTGAATCCCTAAAGCATTTAATGATTGCAAAACAAACAGAATGAGTTACAGTCATGAAAATGTGTTCTGATCTTTACAAAAAAAGCTACATTAAATGTATCCTGTGCAGAAACGCATAAAAGTTTGGAACATTTTTGTGTGAATCACATGTGAACCCCAAGAGATCCCGTGTGAAAAACATGTCGAAATATCACCAGGGCTACAATTCATTTGTTTTTCTGTAAGGGAAAAACATCACTTCACATCACTGTAAAAACGTAATGGTGCCACAAATCATTTTTTTATATTTAAAAATTGAATTTCCTTTTTAAAACTCCAGGCTGAAATGTGACCTGAACATGTTTTCGTGAGATCCCTCCATTTTTGGCTTCGCACGACCGTAAACAAACAAACACATAAACAGAGTGAATCTGTCTGTTGAAGAATATTTCATCATCTCTGCTTGATTGTCAGAACTGAGAATTGTCAGACACACGCACATCTGTCACGGTATAAACTAAAAATACAGACGTCTCTGTGAAGGAAATGAGCGAGTATCATTTTAACATCAGTGATAGCTGCTTGACAGCCGTTCACGAGAGATCAGACCTGAAGCTCTGAAAGCAAGTTTGATCTCTGAAGAGCTCCGTTCACTGCCGCCAGCGCAGGTAGATCAAGGTCCGAGAGGTTAAAAAAGCATCAACAAAATCCTTTATCGCTATCCAAACACCTCTTAACTCCAAGCAACTTGTTTGCTAGGAAACTTTAGAAAAAGACAAAAAAAGAACGTGAAGAGGTGAGAGACTTTGATGACTACACAACAAAAGAATCATACAATTATCAGGACAATATGAAGTGAGATAACATCTTTGTTGAAGGATCACATTTGTGTGCCGACACTGACCTGCTTTCATGAGAAACAACCGGTTACACGGCAGGCCGAGAAAGAAACCCGAGAGCTGTTCCAAAAGGTAGGGAACGACATTATGCCACCTGCTAAGACACCTAGTTAGACAAAATTCAAAGGTGCTATCACGTGTATTCTATGGAGAGAGCGCAATCCCAGAATGCACTGCGACAAACTGAGGGAAACAAATGATAAAGCAATGAACAGTATATTCTGAAACTATTTTATATTGAATAATTTTTTTTTATCCAAAGCTACTTCCATTGCATTATACTGTACATTTGTAGAATGTAGATTGTAGAGATCCATAATCTGGATTTGGGTAAATGTGATGAGAAATGTTTGAGATCATATTGAGATCTGCAATAATATTGACTTATGATCGCAGACTTAACAAATCTGAGCTCAGTTTGACACATCTCTTCTGACATTTGTGTGATCTTTGGCTTTTTCTCTCAAGAGAACATCTGAGACGCAGACGAGACTTCCATTTGCTCTCCATTTAATATCAATGACGTATAGGAGAAATGGCTGAGATGTTAAAGAGACTTTGTAGTTTTTTTGAGTATCATCCAAACCACGCAGCTTTGAAATGATATTTACAGCCGAATATGAAAGTGAATCCACATTAAGAGTGTTGAGTATAATCCCTATTATAAATTATTCTTCTAAGCCTGAATGTGAGTTCTAGCTTACATTCATTAAGTGTTGGTTTAGTGAGGGCTTTGAGTTCAACTGACTGATGATGTGCCTCAATAATTCTGCGTCTTCTGTTTGCTCGGGTCCTCATTTTGACTTTTGGTGTCAATTTTCCTTTTTCAATACAACGTGAAATGGATTCTCTATTTACGGCTGCACGCTAATAGAACTTTATCATAATCAAATCTGTGAGGAATTGTGCAGAATAATGTGATTCTGGGATTTCTGTACCGACCTCTGTATGGAATTCATACCAGAATCTGAACATATCCGAGAGTCACAAAGCCGGCCGACAAATACCTTATATCGTGTTATTTTCCATTTGAAAAGCAGAGTGAATCGTGTTTTTTTAAACGTATATAACACACGTGTGATGGGAATAAAAAAAGCTTACAATGGAAACCGGTTCTATTCAATCAAGGTCAATTCAGCGTAAAGAAACGAGTCCCAGAAAATATACCCCGCGAATCCAAATGCTGTTGTTGTCTTTCTGTGGAATACAAAAGGTTTTGAGATCCAGACCAAAAACTAGTTTCAAGCTTTTTTATGCATTCTTCTGAAGTCCAACTACAGTCTGATTGTGAGGAGAACAAACTATGATTTAAATTTAATCGGATATCCCACATACACAAATCAATCTGACTTCAGGTCTGGCCTACAAGTTTACTTGAAGTTTTACAGGAAAATTCAGATTTTGCACATAAAATGACGTGAACGACAGCGTTTTGGTTTTGGCCGAAACGTATGACAAATAAAAGATGTGAAGACTGAAGTCCAGCCGGACTGTATAGAAAATCTCCTGCTGGCACGGCGAGGTCTCATTCAACAGCCGAGCACCTCGCTCGGATTGCTCGGCCCGCGCAAGAAAACAATTACGGCTTTATAAAGAAGAGAAACATAATCTGCCGGAGCGTCGATACCAGAAACCCATCAAGGACCTTGACAAAAGCCCTAATGAACTTGTTGGGGAAATCTGGACTACAATCTCACAAATGCTAAGCAACTGTGGTTGAAGAATGAAGTCTGTAGTGCCGGACGGGGGTCTCGTCTAAGCTGCTTTGCCATGTTTTGGAAGAGGAGGGGAACGCAGAAAGAAATGATCTCCTCCGATTGACAGCGGCTTGTCTTCTCTCACGTTCACCGACGCCGTGGGAGTCGTTCTCCCGTTGCTCGCCTCACGCTACCCCGCAGGCTGGCATTTTCTTAATGTGCTATCAGTTTCAACAAGCGGAAATAAAGTTGAAACTGTCTTAGGGCACCTGTCTGTCTCGCTTACTGATATCCGGTCGGGTTTTCCTAACCAGCTTACGTGTGAAGTGAGCAGGCCAGAAGCGCACAAAGGTGTGATGGTTTTGGGTTTCGACCGCTAGCTCACCTGGAAGCTTGTGTCTGGTAAATAAGCAGATTTGTCATCGGTGAAGTTAAACGGTAATCTGAAAATGCCAGACTTGTTTGGATTACATCTCGTTCGAGATGAAAATAAAAAGGAGGAAGGCATGTAACGTCTGAGAATCCACTTTGTAAGCGTGAAAGTAACTGTGACGCGACCATAAATGTTGAAGAGCTGCGAGGAAAACACTTCTGCGAGGTAAACGATAGTTTGTGTTGAACGTTCACACCGTCTCTAAAAACACAGAGACTTGTTTTCATGTTGTCAAAGCTGTATACTCTTAAGAAAGAAAAATCGCTTTAATAACTCATTGATAATTCCTCCTCGATCTTAATGAGATTAAATGGAGAGCAAATGGAAAAGTCTCGTGTGCGTCTCAGATATTTATCATGAGAAAAAAAAGGCAGAAATTTGACAAATGTCATTAGAGACGTCAACAAAGTGTCAATCTGAGCTCAGATTTGTCTCGTCTGCCATCAAAACTCAATATTATTGAAGATCTCGATATCAACTTAAACATTTCTCATCACATTTACTCAAATCCAGATCATTTTACCTCACAATCTACATTCATTTTACACCTCCAGACTCTTTGTTTTGAACAATTGAAATCAATTAAAGTAAAACTTGTAGGAAAATTGTACATGTACATGCTTTCCTCACATTCTATCTCATTATTGGTGTTGTTCTCATTGTCTCTCTACCGTCATTTTACACCTCGTGTGAGTGTTGTAGGTGTTAACACGGCCGACTAAAACAGCATTAGCATGAGCTGCTATCAGCTTCAATCACGCTTCACTGGATTCATCAGTCACGTTCCACACGGAAGAGCCGGATTTCCCAAAGTCGCACTCGCGCCACGTGCTTCTCGTACCTCGCCACAGCCAACAAAAGGCCAAAGAGACAGCAAAATTAATTTCTACATAATCTTTGAGATCGCCACGTCACATCAAAAATGTAAATCCAGACCCTTCCGAGTACAATCCATGCATGAAACGATATCAAATGGAATGAAATATTGCATAAGGAACTGGTATTATTCAAATCCGGCATTAGTCATGGTCAGTACGTTCAAAATCCGGCGAAATAAACGACTTTCCAGATGAACGGAGTCCGGCAGGACACAATATGCAAACAGTGCTTTGATATAGTCATTATTTTTGGTCAAACTCTGATCGCTCAATAGTGACGAGTGGAGTAAATCTAGCAGTGTATTTGACCTTTTTAAGAGAGAATTTAGCTTGTAGGAAGAGAATGAAGAGGATAAACCTGTACTACACCTGTGATGTCTGAAGCATCCGCACTGCTGTCAATCCCACAATCCACCCTGACAACGAGACGCCCGACTTTTGTAGACACAGACACAGATTTATTGTGCACTACACCTTTATTATAAATGCATAAGATATTTTTTATATCTAGGTTGCTGCAATAAGATTAATAATAATTTAAAGTCCCTTTGAAATAAAAATTGCAATGCCAATTCTTTCATGAACTATTGCAGCGTTTATTGTAAATAGTGTATCAATGTGGGTCATTCTCTTTTTAACATTCGTGTGCGCTCATAATCTCCAGTTAAAATCTGAAAATGCACTTCTGTCCTACTATTGGTTTAAAATTACGTTTGTTTGATGGCTCCGTTAACTCCTCCCCTTTAACTGTCAGTCTGCTGTCAGTTCCATTTCAAAATGCAACAGCTGTTTTTATACATCCAAAATAATCGCAGAGACAGGCGAAAGCCACGCCCACTATTTTCCTCATTCGAAATTCCATTTCACTGGAAAATGCGTTGAAATTTTATTTTGACAAATTATATTACAATTATAAGTATTAATATATATATATATATATAGTCAAAATTACTCAAAAAAAAGTCAATTATTTGTTTGAAACAATCTTATATTAAAAACCCACATCTGCAAAAGCTGTTGTGTTTGATGACACATTTTGTCAAGTGAACGTAAACCAATGTTCCCTACTTAGTGTGCATGCAGCAGTGAACACTGCTTAAGGACTCTCATCTCTTTCTCTCTCTCTCATGGACAGGCCCACGAGTAATGCAAATAGGGTCAAATAGATTCACTTCAAAGCTCTTAATTACACGATATGTATTCCATGAATCATAAATTGTGTGTTCCGAGAGGGTTTAGTGACAAAATAATAGCTTTCCTTAATAATTGATTTTCTGAGCGCATATCAAATGCAAAATAAGGATGTTACACTGACACGCATATCGATTGCAGTCAAAGGTTACAAAAAATATCAAGAATTCATTAATTTTGTAAAACGTCAGGCAACAGAAGCATAAAATAATATGTAAGGGAGTGAATTGGCAATTTGTTTTGTGTAATGATGATATTTTATTTAAATTTGTGCAGAAGTGACAACGGAACCCCTCTTCAGTGTGTGCTTGTACTTTAAAGTGCTAGATAGTGCTAGTCTTGGGCTGAGCTGCCATAATTCATCACAACATGAAAATTCTGACATTATTTACTCACCGCTTTGTTGTTCCAAACCCATTTGTTGTTGTTGTTGTTTTTCTATGCAACGTGAAAGCAATGTTTCTGGAGGATCTTGATATGACGCAACAGGTCAAAAACACTATAAAAATAAAAACTCTTCATCCCTCATGTTCAAACTGCATCATCACATCAAGCTGCAAAACATGCAAGAAACACATTTAGTGTGTCCATTATTTTGTGTTCTTCTGTTTTATTGTGGCTCACAATAAAGTTCGACCTGAAGAAAAACAGAGTAAAATGAGTTTATTTGCATCAAAGATTTGGTGACATATTCTCTTTCTCATTGTATTTGTGGCCCGAGCGGTCGTGCGGTGAGTTTCAGGAGTCTGTTTATGAGGAAGAGGAGGCCGATGTGAAGCCCACTGGCATTTCTACCTTTGTTCTACATGTCATGATTCAAGGATACTGTGTTGAGGCCGACGGAAACCCTTAACCTTTATGCTAATCACCCAAAACCTCCTTCAATACTTCATTTGCATGACATTCCCACCTTTTGTGTAGCTCAAGAAAAGACCAATTTCATTTCAATAAACCTTCTGATGTCACTGGATGTTGGCAGTAGAAACCTGTAGAAACTGGTTAACTGCTTGTTTACTAGCCCACTGGGAAAATTAACCATATTAACAATGACGGTTTTGCTACAAATATAAACTAAAACTAAACTAGACAAAATGCACTTTGATTTATAGTTATTTTGCTAAACAAATTAAAAGGTTATGGTTTTACTACGAATAGAGTTTATGCATTGACGTCACTTTCCCACGTAGACACGCCCCCTTTGAGTGTCAGGACATGTTACCCTGAGTGGCAAAACAGCAGTCACATGGAATAAGATGTCCAGCGTTGTTCCATTTCTGGAGATTTAGGAAAACCCATAACATGATAGCAGTGACGTCACCCGTAGTTTTGTAAGGAGCAATTTTGAAACCTAAAGTGGGCGGAGCTGGTCGTAATCATCTTGGCAGCGAGTCACTCCAGGATAATCTAAAATGGGCAAAGAGGCGGCACGTGGGTAGAGCTGAGGCTCATAGTGACCATAGACTGTAGAGACAACAACATCAATCCGCCTGTCACTCAGGTGCTGCTTGGTTGAACCCCAGTATTTTTCATACAATTTTAATGGAAGACAAGAACTGAGACGAGAAAGAATGAGATTAGCAGAAACATGAAATGATTTAATTGAGCTCTTTACTTAAGGATATCATGATCGCAACTTCTTTAGTTTATTAGATTCGAGAAGGACATATAACGATGTCAATTTTCAGTAGAAAGTGAACATGAACATTAAAATCTGCGTCTGATCGGCTTGAAGCTCATGTCCTAAAAATTGTATACAGTATATGAACCCACTCCCAACATCTCAGATGGGAAATACAAATATGAAAGGAAATTATAAATTGTAATAAATAAATATGAATGACATGACAATTGTGTAAAACATTTCAACTTAAACTCGTAACATGGCTAGTAGTTCAATCAGCTTTACTGGCTGAAATACTGTAGCATACTATAGTATTTACTCTAAGTAAATGTCCTTAATACTATAGATGTTTAACATTATTATAGCAAATATAAAAGTAGAAAGTTCTTATACAGTTTATAGTAAAGTAATACTACAGTATAGTAATTTTCTATAGACAGTTTTATTGGACTGCTCTGTGCTAGTTATAAGATCAAAAACGTTTTATATCAAAATTACTTTTGATTCATATTTTATTGTATAATATTTGTGTGAAAATGAAATCAAACTACTCAACAGTTATTGATTCTTTGCGGAGGTCTAACGGAAGTTAAATCTGGGCCACATCACGTTTGTATATGTAGTTGCTGCTGAAACCGTCCACACAAGTATAAATCCAAAAGTTTGCATAAGTAAGTACTTTAGTATACTACAGTATTTTGATCCCGTGGATGTGTTTGTTGTTCAGCGAGCTCTACGAGAGGGTCGTGTGAGTACAAGTGTTGATTTGGGTGGGACAGCTGGGCTTGTGCTCCTCAGGGTCAGTTTGTCGCCAGGGCTCTGTTTTGATGTGCTCTGTTCGGCCTTCTTCTCCGTTTATCGCATGAGAATCAGGGCACACCCACCCACGCTACATGCAGATGAGTGCGATAAGCTCTAATGTGACCCCCCCACACCACAACCTGCTGCATCACATTCAGTCATCCGGACCCGAACAGACAAACGCCCTGTTTAGGGCTGCCACATTAAGCAGAAGATAAAGGCTTTGTATATAAACAGTTTAAATAAAGCATTATCTCTAATCGCTCCTGTGTAAGAAAGGAAAGCTACTGCTGCCATGTGATATCCAGCCATTGAAGGGAAAAAAGACAAATTGCATCACGGCTGACCCTAAATGCTTTATTTTGTGCGCATGATACTATCGACTCTTTGATGTCCGAACCAATTAGGAAAATTCCAGTTGATTGGCGTGTTTGTGTGTCGTATTGCTGTTCCTTCCCAGAGGAAAATCTGACTGCTCGGACGTTACGCTTATGCTTTAAAATCAACTTGATGTTTCTACTTGAACTTCTTAAGAAAAATTTGTCAGTCAAATATTGACATACATTAAGAATTAGATTTGCATTTCGTTATAGAAATGTCGGTAAGACTTTATATTAATGTATCCTTTGTGAAGCATTTACAAATGTGTTCATTAATGGTTAATAAGTCATTTAGAAATGCATTATAAAGCAGTTATAACTGCTAAGGGATAAAGGGATAGTGGACCCAAAAATCTTGATTCCGTCATAATTTATTCACCCCAAATCTGCATGAGACTCTTTCTTCAGTGGAACACAAAAGAAGATATTTGGAGAAATGTCTCAGTGGTTTTGTGTTCACACAATGGAAGTTCAGTGTAGTTTTGTTCTACAAAATATATTTAGTGTTCTGAAGAAGAAAGAAACTCCTGCAGGTTTGGTAAAAGTGAACTATCCATTTAATAGACATTGTCTTTGTTGCACATAATTAGATTGAATAAATGTTTTTCTTCGTAGTATTGTTTTAAATAAAAATGAAATAACTGCCTCTGAAATTCCACATTTTTGGCTTTATTCTGATGTGTAACCCATACTTTTCATGATCCAGTTCTGGCTTATATTTATATCTTGTCTCACTCTAAAACATGTTCATTTATGAAAATTTTGCATTTCATATCATTTCGAGTTTTGGTTTCAATGCGCTTACAGTCAAATTGCTGTTAAGGAGAGAGTGAACTCACTTTACGCACAACTTATGTTTACGTCAATTCGTCTGTATATTCGTACGGTGCTGCATGCAAAAACGGAACCAATACTAACACAGATTTTTGTAGCATCTCTTTGGAATTATCCTTAAAGCTCATGCGTTTCGTCATACAGGATGAGACTCAGGGTGACAGGGTCAATGGCACAAAGACGAACCCAATCACCATCTCACTTCCCTCTTTGTTCCGAGCGCTGACCCCATCCCTTCCCCTCCTGTCTGTGGTCTTTAGTTTGGCCTCTGAACACCCAGATGCCCAGAGCTTTTCTTTCAGGGAATAACTATGGACATCACTGTCTTTTTACTCCCTTTCTCACTTCATGAAGCCCCGCTCAATGTGTCATTGTGTTCCTCAGAACGACCTGACATACACTTTGGTGGTCTTGGTCACTTTCTCCATTGGTGGCTGGAGTACCGCGCGGATTACCTTTTGTGCGTCGTGAAAAAGTAAGAGAAGTCACTTATCTGAGCCCAGTGAAGCTGCTCGGTATAGAAATAAGAGACAAGCTTTTGAGACCAACGTCCGTCTAGTAAATCACAGAAAGCCTTCTGCAAAGATAACGCGATGAAAATTATGTGAATATTGTTCTAAACAAACAGCAGGACGACAAAAACGTGTTCTTCTGTCAAATGTTTCATTTTGTTATACTGTAGAGCTAAACATGTTTTTGATAAGTTTCCCGTTTTATCAGATTTATTAAGGCCGTACTGGTGTGTGCTGCCCCCTGTTGGCAATCTGCTGTAAGAGCCCTGCATTCAAAAGAGACATGGAAACGTTAAAAAAATCACTGAGGGCATCTCTTTAATATCTTAATGGTTTCTTTTAGACAGCAATGAGATTGGTTAGGGAGAAAAAGAGCAACTTCTCCAGTTCTCCTGCTTTTTTACATCGGTCAAATGAAGGTGTGTCAATGTGTGAATGTAGATTGCAGAGGTAAAATAATCTGGATTTGAAATGTTTGAGTTCATAGTTCTTCAATAATGTTGACTTTTCATTGCAGACTCAGTTTGACACATCCTTGACATCTCTTCTGAAACTCTGATGATTATTTCTGACTTTCTCAAGAGAAATATCTGAGACGTTTTCATTTTCCAAGTAACTGATGTCTATGAGAAATAATGGAGATATTAAAGAGATCTCATATTTGATTTGCCTTTATTATGAAAACACATAAATGTAGAACGTCATCTGAGGACAGATTTTAGTTCACGCAACAAATGCAATGTGCATTCGTTTCATGCGTCTTCTTTTTGGACACTGAAAGATGTTTACATCTCATTTCAATTGAATGGTAATTAAATGAAAAAAAATTGTTACTTAACCTCATGTCAATCCAAACCTGTCAATGTACAGTAAAGACTCACTGTGGAATTAAAAACGCACATTTAGAGTTTACAGTAATAAAATGCATTTTACCTATAAATATATGGTGAGTTGACAAAGAATAGCACGCATACATTTCGTTGCACTGTACTTGTATGTGTGTAATGACAATAAATTGAATCCAATCCAATAATAGAAGAGTGACCAAACATACCTTGAGATGCAATGAAGAGCGGAGCGGATTGGCCGAGGGCCACACAGGGGGACTTTCCATTGACACAACCCTGCTTTTGTCTTCACGTACACCAATGCACACTCTGTGACAGTGGAAGCAACCCGGGATTTAAAGGTCACGTCTGCACAAAAGAGAACTCCTTCACATTGCCCGGGAAGCTTTTTCGGACCTCGTGATTCTCGTGGATGCCACAGAAAGGATGCAGGCCAAACCAGCTTCTCTTTCAACACGCTAACTGACTGCTGAATACGACCCGGGAGAAACATAATATCGGTGAGGCAAGGGGCCGCAGCGCTTAAAGGAATCCCCCGCTGGCTCCGGTGCGGTGCAAATGTGTCGCGCCGCGAGACCAGCACAAGGTATGGGAAGAGGGGCCAGATACGGAGCAAAATCCCCACATTGTGAGGGCCTCTCCACGGCTCCGTATAAAGCAGTTTACGGCCTTTGTTAATGAAGTTTCATGTGATTCCCTGTGACAACCATTGAAACAATGACCATTGGGAAGTGTTTCTCGGTGTGGGCCGTAACAATGGCGTCCGGTGGCACTTTTTGTAGAGAAAGAGAGAATTTTGCTTGCAGGAAGAATTGACGGAGTCCTCCGTAAAAGGCACCTGCGAAAGTTGAAAAGGCTCAGAAATGAAAAGCGTTCCTTTCTCTTTCTATTGTGGCCAAAGAGCACATTGTGCATGAACAATGGGTCAGCGTACACAGAGCACACAGACGTAACTGGCTTTATTCTCAACTCTTTTGACCAGTCAGTTTGGATCAGACAAAACCCGATTGTTGCGAATCGCTCAACTTCATTTGTTATTTTACACCATTAAACACAGTATCAACATTACGAACATAGAACACCAGTGAAAGTAAATATTTAAGAAATGTTCTGCCGAGCTTTTCCCTCGTTGTGCGCTTGAATCAAATCTTGGTCCTTTCATCACAGTATTTGGCTATTCCGTTCATAAACCCGTCCGTAAGATGATGAACGATTGTTTTTTCTTCACTCAACAGGCTTTTATAACAAAGCAAATTTACTTTATCATTAATAGAAAAGTGTTCATTGAACAAAACACGAGAACTATTGACTTTGTATGTTTCAACCTACGCTGCAAACCTGTTCTAAACTTCTGCAACTTTCTCTAAAATCAGAATCCCAACATCTAAAGTACTTCACACATTGACAACTTAAAATGAAAGACGGGCAGTTACGCATAATATTGGACTTCATAGCAAAGCAGCAAACAGTAAGTTTATAAGAATTAGAATGCATAGAAAATGTTTAAACATATTTCAAAGCCACAGAAGCATTAAGAGTGTTTAGGAAATTAATCATAAAAATGTTCATCTTTCTAGAGCTAAAATACATCAAATTGACCTCAAGGGACAAAAATGTAAATGATAAAAAGATGTGCGTGTCTTTACGTTGATTACACTCCCTGTCTAATGTCATGTCTATGTCTTCAAATGAACATGAATATAAATATGAACATACTTGCTCACATCAGACCATTTTCTAGGGCTCCGTGTCAAAACCTAGTGTGCGACCTATGTAGGCAGCTTCAATGGAACCAGTAGCCGATTTGGAAGACTCCTAGACAGCAGTTCTTGGTATTATACAGCAAGGGTTCTTTATGACATGCTGCAAAAATAACAGCAGAATTCATTTAACAGAAATTGTGAAAATGATTCTGTTACAAAGACTCGATTAAACCCATAAGAAAGAAATGAAATGAGTACATTTCTCAGATTTTTCTCCGGGACATCAATGAAATTACATGGAGAGAAAATGGAATCTGACACAAATGTGAGATATCACAACAATGTCTCAAACTGAGTCTGTCAATATTATTGAAGATCTCAGTATGAACTCAAACATTTCTCATCACATTTGCTCAAATCCAGATTATTTGACCTGTTCAATCTACCTCCATACACTCTTAAAAATAAAAGTGTTTCAAAAGGTTCGTCGATGCCACAGAAGAACTTTTATTGTCCAAATGGTTCCATAAAGAACCAACATCTAAAAGGTTCTTCGGATTATGTAGGTAAGAACGAGATGTTTCTTTAAAGAACGTTTGACTGAATTGTTTTTTGTGCAACCAAAAATGGTTGTTCTTTGGCATCGATGTGACATTATTTATTTTTAAGAGTGTACTCTTCACGTGTTCCAACTATTTCACACTCATTTAATTCTCTTTTTATGTCTCCTAGGCAATTTCAGGAGAAACATGTGAGAAGACCTGAGCTATGAAAGAGCAAAATCAATCTCCTCTGGGCAGGTGGTGCGACAGATCTGGTAATAACGGGTCTGAAATCTCTTACAAACGTGCTTTCATATTGGAACACATTTACACCTAGTGATGGTCACCTGCGATAAAACTGTACTCACCATTTCCTCTCCTTTTGTCTTTTCAAACTTATATGACTTTCGTTCTTCCCCACAACACAAAAGAAGATATTTTGAAGAACGCTGTTAACCGGACCCCATTCACTTGCATTGGTTTTGTGTCCGTACAATAGAAGTGAAAGGGGTCCGGTGCTGTTCAGTTACCAACTTTCTTCAAAATAAAGCAAGAAAGTCATGAAGGTTTAACATGACAAGAGTGTGAGTAAACGATGACAGAAGTTTCATTTTTGTGTGAAGTGTCACTTTAACAGGCGGCGGCTGCCTACACGGGTGTTGACAGATAGTCATTCATTAACCGCTGTAGCAAATACTCTCCTTCATGTGTATTATTGCTCTTCTATTTCCTCAAAGTCACCTGAAAACAGGGACCACATCCTTGGGCCACTTTTATGAAGTGTGTGTATGCTGTCTGGAGGAAGTACGGACAGATAATCCCACAATAATTATTTCCAGATTAGGAGAGTGGGGCCACAGATCAGGTTTAGCCAGGCATGAAATGACCTCCCGAACACGCTCACCTCACCTGGGCTGTTGCCATGCACCAGAATACTGCAATCCATGGCAACAGTGAATCAAGAAGACCGACGTCTTTAAAAAAAACACCCTCGGGGATAAACATCTCTGTAATCGTCCTATAGGTAAAACATATGGATTGTGGATGTATTACAGACAGTTTTATAATCAACAAACATGAATGTACATGAACAAAACATTCAATTCAGTATCTAAATTCAAGTTCAATTAAAGAAAGAAAGCATTTCACATTGAATGAAAGACCCCGAATGCAACACGAGAACAGAAAGAGTTTATTATGAATATAATAGCGACTGATCACAACCATGTGTTTGTGTGTACTTTACATATCAGATCTATTGAAAACCGCTGGTCATCAGAGTTATTCTTTGTCTCGTACTCATCGTAATAATAGCTGGCGTATCAGACAGACAAATAAAGAGCCGTATCTAAATGACACAATGAATCATTGTTTGGTAGACAAGCATTCACATGAACACAGCCTCGCCTGCCGTGGGGCAGAATCCTGCGGGAACTCTTTTGTGTGAGAACAAGAGCTCGTACCTGCTTTCATGCCGTCAATGATGTTAATTGACTTGCTTTCATTCACCTCCGATGTTCATGACGCTGGTTTTGTTTCTGCCGGTGTTTCTCCAGGCTCCCTCTGGAAAGATTTTCCTTGGAAGTCTCAACCTTTGGGACCTGGATTAAACGCTGAAGGAGAATATGTTGTGTGTTGTGACATTATGTGGCTTTATGTGTACTTTGTCTGCCCTTGAGAAAATTGAAAATGCTTTTACTACAAATAAAACCCAAAACGACTTAGTTAAAGTACAGTGTAATTCACCGTGGTTTTACTCCTGTTGCCATAGTTTAACCATGGTGTTTAGAGTAAACTGTGGTTCGATGAATCCACCAAGATAAAAACATGGTTACTACATTTCACTTTAATAAAACCTTGCTTCGGATGGAGAGGTGGTGATTTTTTACGACTGAAACCGCCAGCAGAGATTTGTGCTACATTTGGACTTTGTCTGAGTCTAGTGGCACTTTAGTAAACCAGACATTCAGTGATGTCCGAAGCTCCAGGGACATCTGCGGGATGGAGACCGGCGGGGTTTGTCGTGTGGCGAATTGTACTTCCCTGTTGTAATCCAGATAAAGAAAGCACTTGTGTCCGACTCGACGTGTGTTCCAGGCGAAGTCTTCAGCAGGAGATGCAGCTCCTCTTACCTCCTTACAGCTTCGATATATTCTGTTTCTTATGGTCCGTGGCAGAGCATAGCAGTCTGTCTCTAAAGTCGTTTAAACAATTAAACAAAGAACAGACCAGATATATCAGAATCACAATTACACCTCAATGCTCTGTTGACATGTACTGTGGCCATTGGGACTTAAAACCGGGCCTGGGATTCTTGATCAAGAGCGGCCCTCCATCCATACCATCGCCCGGGGGTTCTGTGTTTATTGGGGGTCTGTCAATCG
Organism: Barbatula barbatula; assembly: GCF_947034865.1. Taxonomy (NCBI): domain Eukaryota; kingdom Metazoa; phylum Chordata; class Actinopteri; order Cypriniformes; family Nemacheilidae; genus Barbatula; species Barbatula barbatula. The sequence goes on from NC_136772.1 coordinate 866,984, forward strand.
TGTTTCTAATCTAATTCATCTGTCAGCATTTGCATTTCGGCCTATGCGTTTGCGATTTGTCCGAGTCCGCCCCTAGAGTAGATACACCGGACCTCGCAGCCCAAAAATACCACATGTGAATCTTCCAGGTCCTCCCGATTAGCCAATCCGGCTTTGACTGTGGCATCACTGGACGCAAAATATTTGAGTTTGATCTGCAGCGTCCGTTCACAACTGCCGATAAAGGAATAGAAATAAAAACATGCTGAATCCATGCTTTAACTTTCTGAAATACACAAGAATTAATGTTGTTTATTGTACTAAAGACAGTTAAGGTGATTTGATTGTTATTTTATTAAATCTCAAATCCAAACTCCACTGGGTTACTATAGGAAATGTCTTCTGAAGGCAAACAATACATTTGTGAGATAACATACAGATCAAGTTAAATTTTGCTCAAGTCTCATTGGTTCTTGCCGCCTTCATGTATAACAAGTAGTCAGGAAACTTACGAGAACCAATGAGTTTTGAAGAAACCAGAGAAAGTGAGACAAACTTATATATCTCAAATGTTCAGCCAAAAGAGTACACTGCTAGTTTATAGATAAGATATTTGCTAAACCTTTAAATGTTAAATGGCTATTTCTACCAAACTCCATAACTATAAAACAAACCATAGCAGAATCAGCCAAGAACTTGGTACGACTTTAAAATGAGCAAGTTTGAATGTAAGGCCCTGAATCTTTACACATGCGAGTAACATCATGACAGCGGATTACAGGAATCAACGCGCTTACACACAAACAGATACTGCCAGAAAAAACACAGATGTGTTGAAAACCAAACAAAAAAAGACTGTTCATTCCACAACAGTGAATCAACAGCTTGTGTGTTTTTCTCTCAGAGAAACAGAGCAAACCCCAGTCAAGCTGTGAGTCTTACTCGGTCTGATTCAGAGCTCTCACTCATCTGAGAAACCTTTTCCATTCACATGAGCTCTGTGCTAAATAGTCTAAACAGAAGTCATGTTAAAGATGGTGCAAGAGCAATTATGGGCTCCTGACACAAATGGAGCAGACGCGCAGTTCAAACAGAGCAACAAAAGACATCGAAGCATCTTAACATGCCAACAATGTCAAGGAGGTGCGTGACAGAAAGATAAATATATAAATATCGTTTTCAGAGACAGCGACGTGGACTGGAACATAATTGCTGATATAAGCACGGCTGAATTATTGTGTATTTAAAAGTGTGTGTGGAGGGAGGGGTTACACATATTCCTATGAATAAAATCAACACATCATGTTTGTCTTTTGTATTAGTCATCAATCAGTCACTGCTACTGTAGCGTAGTTCTGAAGAGAGAGAGAGAGAGAAAGAAACAGGGAGAGAGAGAGAGAGAGAGTGGGAGAGAGAGAGAGAGAGAGAGAGAGAGAGAGAGTGAGAGAGAGAGAGAGACGGAGAGAGAGAGAGTGAGAGAGAGAGACGGAGAAATTTAGAGAGACGGAGAGAGAGAGAGACGGAGAGAGAGAGAGACGGAGAGAGAGAGAGAGAGAGAGAGAGAGAGAGAGAGAGAGAGACGGAGAGAGAGAGAGAGAGAGTGAGAGAGAGAGAGAGAGAGAGAGAGAGAAAGCAGAAGTGCGTGCGTGTGTGCGCGTGTGTGTGTGTGTGTGGGGGTGTGTGCGTGTGTGTGTGTGTGCGTGTGTGTGTGTGTGTGTGTGTGTGCGTGTGCGTGTGCGTGTGCGCGTGCGTGTGTGCGTGTGTGCGTGTGTGCGTGCGTGTGTGCGTGTGTGCGTGTGTGTGTGTGTGTGTGTCTAGTCTCACAGTGTCACACCAGAATGATAGAAGATGGCAAACACCAGAAACCACATCAGAACACGAGTCTTGATTCTGATTGGATGATATATATTCAAAGCAGTTGGGGTTAGGGTCACACCCGTGACAGAACCTTAACAAATATTAAAGTATCAATGTTTACCTGCTGTAACAGCATTTTACAGTTAAAATAATTTGCATAATACAGTTTGCAATGCAATTTTGAATTACATGATCCATATAAATGTACATTAATTTATTCTTAAAAAATTATGTATATTATATTTACATAAGTTCATGTCATGGCAATTAAAACTTCCAGCCTGACTCATAGCACATACAGTATGTGACAGGACATGTGAAACAAACATTTCATTTTTCATTGCAATTGTTAAAATTCTCTAAGAAATCTAAGTTATTGCAAAACTGGTTCAGAAAAGAAAAGCTACTGTAAATGTGGACTAGACTAGCAAACTTAAATGGCTCAGAAGAAGAAAGTTTAGCAAAACTGGTTCAGAAAATCTAAGTTTTGCAAATATGGTTTAATAAATGGTTAAAAAAGCAGTTATTGCTAAACTGGTTCAGAAAACAAAATGTATTTCAAAACTGGCTCAGAAGTAATCGCAAAACTTGTTCAGAAAATCAAAGTGGTTAAGAAAAGCAAAGTAATATGATTAAAAAAAGCAAAAGTGTTTTACTTTAGTAAAGAAAGTTTTGGACAAAGCTGGTTTAGAAAGAAAGTGATTGGAAAACTGATTTAGAAAAGCAAAATTTTAGCAGAACTGGTTTACTTTAGAAAAGACAGTTATGGCAAAACTGGTTCAGAAAATAAAGGCCAGGTTTCAGAGACAAGGCTTAGCTTAAGCCTTAGTTAAATCAGGATATTTGAGTCACTTTTAATAAAGTGCCTTAAATAAAACCAGTTGTGATGATTATATATTTTTAAAGATTTGGCAGAGCAATTTATTTTCAGTTAAGACAGCTAAAAATATTCATTTTAGCCGGAGACTTGGCAGAAGGAAAACTGGTTAATAGAAAAAAAGCTGTTTGAATAAACAAACGTATCGCAAAAATGTCTCAAGAAAACTGGTTTAGAAAAGCAAAATTGTATCTTAGTCAATTGTATCATTTATTTGTAAATTATATTGCTTTGATATTTTTTCATTATAAATTTGATGTCTCGTGTAAAAACCCTCAAGTGTGTCCAAATGCTTCATAGTTCTACAACAGGGTGGATATAAACTCTTAACACGTCTTTAATGTGACTGTCCTGGGAACAGTGTACACGAAACAGAACAACAACTCCTGTGTGTATCGATCCATCACGTGTGTCGCTCACATGACCACCGGAGCAGAACATCTACAAACAAAAAAGATGTAGCTGAAGCGTTCAGTTGAATTGTCCGTGTTTGCATTTAAACTGGGCTCACTAAAACAAGTCCCTAATGTTACACAGCCCTAATCCCACATAAGCCATGCCAACTATTCAACACCCAGAAATTAAATTACTTCTATCATTGTGTACTTATTATGAGTCACTTAAAGGGATGGTTCATCATCTAAAGCCTGCGAGATACGATTGTGTGAGCGGGAGATTAAAGAAAAGCCTCGAGAAAACACAAAAAGGCCACTCGACGATTCATTTCATATTCCAGAGCCTCGAGTCAACAGTCCATTTCGGACAGATGAATTGACAGACCTCTGCTATCGTAATCTCCATCAGTAGTTTCCCTGATTAAGGACACAAGTGTACATATTGATTCTAGCTGTGTTTGTACAGATAAGTCTTTACAGTATCTCACCGAGGTTCGGCGGCCCTTGGATGAGGTGGTTGAGTCTAATGTTTGCGTACGCTGTCAAAAGATCACATCTACTGACCTAATCCAAACGGTTCCAGCATTAACAGAATAATACGCCAATCAAAGACATCTGATATGCTGTGTACAATAAATGTCTTGCTCCATTCATACGGCTCTCTGTCAAACCGTACTGGTTCTTTATTTCAAATACTGCCGGAGTTCAGGGTTAATAGATAGCTTGAGCTGTGAATGTGTGTCTCTTGCAAATATCTGCAGCTCACTATAGCTGTGTGTCTGTTGACACTAGGTTTTCTCGAAAGCGCTCTTAAATAAACTTACACAACTTAGTGAAAGTGAAAACCTCATTTGAATTGATGTGGAATGTCCAAAATGATATATGCTGGAAAGAAAGATGTTTGCATACGTTTGTTTATTGCATTTTTTCATTCATTTATAAAAATGTAAGCATTATGAAAATGTGTTCATTGTTTGTTCATCCTCATGACCTGTATGAGTTTCTTCCTTCTGCACAATACAAAAGAAGATATTTTGAAGAATGTCGATGATCAAACAACACTGAACCCCATTGACTTCCGTTGTATGAACAGAAAACCACGGAGACATTTTTCAAAATATCGTCTGACGAAAGAGTCACATACCGTGACGGTATTTTTTTTTTCGTGACCCTTTATGTACACATTTCCATGTGCAACACAGCAACAGCATCCACTACCATTCGTATAAACTAATATGAGGCCAACAACATGTTCAAAGAACCACATGAGATGTTGCTAAAGGTTTGAGGTGTCCTGATGTTTTAAGCTCCCCACAATCTCACAATTTTCACATTAGCTTTTAAAAAATAAGAAGTGTGGAAGGCCTTCTTTCAAGGTAGAAGACTTTCCTGAGAACATCAAACACTCGAATGAAACTGTACAGATGAGCTGGAGCCATACAACAGAGATGCCGGTCCTTGAAGGACTCCTTCCATATCCCTGGATCTGCTCTGGAGAGAGTGATGTGGACATAGGAGGCACAATGAACAGACATGACATCGCCTCTCACCTGTGTACAGCAGACGGCCATGTAGAGGACCCAGATGCTGCGTTCAGGTATTGAGAATAACCTGTAAAAGAACATTCTTCAGCATTGATTTGTATCATTCCCAAGTATGAGGGTTGAAATGTTTTTAGTGCTTCCTGTTAAAAACAATAGAAGTTATTTGTGTGACGAAGCTTTAGCTTCATTTTCATGATGTCATTACACGATGAAGGCTTTTGTCTGATGAAGTCACGAGTTATTGAAAAATGATATCCGTCCGTGAATATTTATCATTTTCTGTCCACCTCTCTGAATTCTCAGGCCTCCATCTGTTTATAGTGTAAATGTGAGTGCTCATGAAATGTTTAACAAAGCTAAAATGACTACATTTATTACTTATTGAGTTACTTAAAATATAACCTGAAAAGGACCCATTGTTAGTCTGATATCTATCACTATGCCAGGCAGTGTATTTATCAGGACAGGTCTATCTTCGCCCTCTTGTGGTCAAACAAATCTCGAACAGAATAATAAAGCTCAAGACTGGTGCATTATACCAAAATAAGTAAGTAAATAAAAAAACATCACCTACTAGAAATGATATACACAATATTGTATTGAAGATATGCTCTAAGATTAATGTATAAGAAAAATTAATTAATTAGAAACAAATGAAAGCTTTGTCGTCATTCAGTATTCTGTCGTTTCCTCTGTGGAATATAAACATGACTGTTACTGAAATGAGATAACAGAGTGACTGTATTTCTCCTAACAGGGCAGGAGTGTGATGTGGAACAGACAGAGAGTAAGGAAGCATGGGAAAGGAAGCAGTTCCCTGAAGCTGAACTGGGACACTCGAGTGGAACAGACTATGAAACACTCTCTGCCTCCTCTTCAGGCTGTTTCTATCCAAAATGACAAGCCGTCGGACTCGGAGCTCCAACAACTGGATGACAACCATTACTAGTTCTCCCGTTTTATCATCAAATCTAATATTTCAACACATTTGTTTTCAACAATGTATAAGTCAGAGTTTATTATAATGGTTAAACATGTTGCTTTGTTTTCTAACATTTAGAACATTGTGCGTTTTTCACCAAGAGTTTTGGATTTAATCATTGTGACAGTTTACCGGCAGGTCCCCATTGTGACAACTTACCCCGTGTTATACTATTACAGCATGAAACTTTTCGAGGCCTTCATCGCATTGGATCCATTGGTTATGATGAACTAACACTGAGAAAAAGAATCATTTAAGCTGGTGCATTAACTTGAAAAAACAAATTTCTACAGCACATTTGCATCGTCGCGAAGCAGCATGGCAGAAAACGCAGTTTAGGATCAAACAACAGACAGGTAAAAACTCTCAGAGAAATCTGGGCTATAAATAAGAATAGAGGAAAGTGATAAAAATGTATATAGATGACACCTACAAACACAAATATCCCAGCATCATTTCTAATTGTAACTATGATAAACCAGTGTTTCTCAATGCATCAACATTTACATTTACATTCAGTAATTTAGCAGACGCTTTTATCCAAAAGTTCAGGGAGCAATAAGCGATATGTCATAAAAGAGCAATAGTACAATAGGTGCTAATACAAAGTTACTAGTTTCAACAAAAGCCAGAACAACACCTGTTGAGAGAAAGAGAGAGGGTTAGTGTTTTTTATTTTTTTTTCATTTGTCAAGATACCACGTAGACATCAAGAAGACAAAACAAGCATTAGAGATGATCAGATAACTTTCAAATCAATGTTTTTATGATGTTATCATGGTTTTATTGTGTAAGTTAGCTGCATTGTTTTTGTTATAATGGCTTTTATCAAAACAAACCAACTACAGTTTGATTAAAATTAATTGGACTGCACAATAAAAAACATTTTTTTAATAACCAAACTTCAACTAGAACCTAAATAGCTTAATATATATGACATTAATGATGGAATCATTTAAATATATATATATATATATATATATATATATATATATAATGAACATGTTATATCATTGATAATATATATAATATTGGGATTGAAACGTGAGTTATGAATTTTGTTCAGAAGCGCTTTTTTTGTGTGGATTCTGTCGCCCCCTGCAGGACTGTCGTAGAAACGCCTGTAGCTCGTAAGGTCAGGGTGTCACACGTGGTTAAAGTAGTAACATTGGGATCATATGGGAACACGCAAACACGACTTGTTCTAATGTTTAAAATATGTCACGGAATGAAAACGACGAGGGTCTGAATTCGCATTAAGCAGCGCAGATTCGGATCAGATCCACTTTCTTTCTCCGCCTCGATCGTTTTATTTGTTGCGCAACTCGAGGCGTTGGAAAGGAAAGGATATTGCAAAATGAGCTTTCTCAAACAACCCAGAGACAATGAAGAAGTGGCACGACAGTCGTGCGGTTCTGATGAAACATCCGTGTCCGTGAGGGTCTGTCTGTCTGTCTGTCTGTCTGACCCGAGCCGATCCGATCCGTGTGTTAATCACATGTGACTCAAACATAACATGAGTTTTACTGAATGAAATGATGACCTGGGAACGACGCAAACTGTAGGTAAGCTTCCCTGCTGCTGCTGCTGTTGTTGTTGTTGTTGTTGTTGTTGTTGTTGTTGTCAAGCGAATCAGGTGAATGACAAAACATGCCGTGTGTTGTTTTATGTGTTATATATTCCGCGCGTGCATGTGTCTACAGTTTAATTTACATTGTGTTTGAAACTTCAGTGAAGATGCTTATGTAACATCACTGTCATGTTTGTTTTTAGTGACGAGAATCAGTATTCAGAGCTGTAGTTTATAGATTTACGCATTTCCACATGTCAAAAATATGAAATAGCACATTTTGGGGAAATGGAAAATGTGAAGTGACTAAGATTAGTGGGAAATGTAGTTTTTGCGGTTACTAAAAAACTCGAAATCGATGTCATGTGGTGCATCCTGGGACGCTTTTATCAATATTAAATTGAATGGATGCTGGGTATTTTTCCTTTAATATCTGGCAGACTGCATCTGTTTCCAAATAATACATGAATTAATTGTTGTTTTTGCTCACAGTTCAGTTCAGCAATAGAACCCTTGATGGTTTTTTTCTGTGCAAAAGTATATCTATAACTAGATATTAATAACTAATATTATAAAGACCACAAACAGGCATGTTCAAGCTTTGGATGATAATATATGAACCGGAAGAAACTGGTCGGTCAATATTAATTTGCTTGTGTGAGTTTGATGTGAAGAGTTTGGTTCCAAAATGAGTTAAAAATAATCGTGTTTTTATTATGTTAACATGTTTGTTGTGTTTTATTGTGGCTTAAATCAAAGCAAACCAGCTGAAGTTTGATTCATATTCATTGCACAATAAAAAAAAACATGATTTTTATCTCATTTTGTTTTATTGCTTGGACAGCGATTTGCTCAATTTAATAAACACAGATCTTAGTCTGCTATAAAGACGATGTATACTGTAGAACATTCTTTCATATTTACACGTGTACATGTCTTCGACATAAAATTGTATGAAATACTGGAGATGAATGGGTTAGTGTCACTTGAGTGTGTTTTGGATGCTGAACTCGGGGAAAATGTGCCGAGAAGTCGCACGTATGGTTATCAACACAATCTTCTGCCATCTTGACTTCCGTGAACTGATACTCTAGTATTTAAAGGTCGTTCCACAAAACAGGTGGACACACTTTGACATTTCCAATATTTACTTTATATACGTATGTTATTTTAGGACGGGTTTGTTACGATGGAGTGCTACTTTCGGCCGTAAATAACTGTTTTCCAAAGTGAATGCATTATTCTAGAGGCTAAAGGCCAAAGACTTTCTATTATGGTACTTTAAATCCTTTGGGAACTTGAAATGTCTTCTGTGGTTGTGGGAACTCAGTTTGAGCGGTTTTCTCTCTGTCTGTTCTCTTTAGATGGACACACTGATGGCTAGTTAACTTGTGCTTCACCCTGTCAGGATATTGGTGTTGGCGTAGCGTTAAAACGAATCTTCCCATGCCCTTTCTGCTTTAACTAAACCTAATGGGAAGTTGTCACATCTTAAAAATGTTGCGGGCGCCCAAACCACTGAAGCTCCATTAGTTTTAAATGAATCATTAGATCTTTGGTCAGTTTTGGTTTTCCAAGTCGACCGGGAGGTTGTATAACCAGATTGTAAGGTTTATGTGAATCAACCCAAAAGCATGCTGCACGCCTATAATGACAGCAAGAAAGTTACACTCCCTAGTGTAAACTAAAAACGGATCATCCACATTTTTTGTTCGTGTCGTGCTGGGTTGAGTTTAAAATAAATAAGATGTTCAATAATTGAAGTCGTTATGCAACGGAAACAGTGATTGAATTTTCTTGCGTATCGTGACCAGTGTTGGGTGTAACTAGTTATTAAGTAATTAGTTACTGTAATTTAATTACTTTTCCCTTAAAAAGTAAAGTTAGGGGATTACTTTTCCTGTAATTTAATCAAAGTTACGTTTTTTACAAAAGATTGTAAGGCGGCACGATGAATTCGAAAAGAAACCGCACGCATCGGGGGGCGGGGCTTGGGTCCGCCGTAGAGCTACTGCCCGCTAGGAATGATGTGAAGAAGCCTGTCAGCCATCGGCGATGGACGATGGCATCATCATCTATCGGCCCAACCCTATTTGTAATGATGATGTTTGACATGTGTTGCTTTTTTAAATGCAATTTTTAAACGCGCAGTGCTTTCAGATAGAGCAGCATTTCCCAGAACAAGCTGCGCATAAAACATAATCGCAGCCTTTGCGATTTCACAATCCAGCCACATCGTTTTAATCACGATTTGAATGTGAATTGCGATTAATCGTACAGCCATAAACTGAACTAAATACTGTGTAATATATTCAATAGTGGAAACGACATCAAAATGACAAGTCTGAGAAACAAATGTAGGGCGGGGCTTGATTTCATCCTCCGACAACTGATTGGATCGTTAAAAGCGGAAAGATTTGAATGGTAGTTTGCGATCTGTCCGTCATTGCAGTTTTGAAATTAATTAAAAAATGATTTGCACAGATAAATAATGTATATTTAAAAACTTACCACTGTGTAAACAATAGTAAGATCATTTTTATTTCATGCCGACTTAATAAATTAAACTAAAACATGATCACCCAGCAGAATAGACATATTTGACAGTACGTACAGACATTCAACATTATTTACAAGCTTAAAGAACCGATTTTACACACTATAGACAATTGATCTAAACAGACATACATTAACACCAGCAGGTGACGCTGCTGTGCTGTGATTGGCGGTCATCTGATCATGTGACTGATGTTTAACGCCGAGCTGAGAACAGTAGAAATTTACTTTAAAAATATGTTCAATTTATGAGCAGTTTAAGAATATTGTTGTGTCCAGCTATGGTTTTATCTCTTGATGACACTGAATGCAGACCAGGGTGTTACTAAGGTTCCTTTCGTTTATTTACTTTTACATCCTGTTTAACTGGCGAATGTTCTGTTTTCTTTCCTCAAATTCCCATTTCTTTCATGCTGATTGAACACATTAGGTTCACTTCTACATGTGTGCTGCTCTTTTAAAGAACAAAAGCTGTTGTGCAAGAATGAGAATGTGTTTTAGTGCACTTTCTGCTGGCTGGTCAGCATTTTTCATATCTTGGTTTTCTAGGAGAGAACAGAAGTGAGAGTGTCATGTTTAGTTATTTACAGATTTAAAGATTGCACAGATCTTGCAGGATATTCAAGAATATCTGGAATAGACATCAGTCTTGTGTTGTACGAACATAATCCCCAAAATGTGCGGTTTGAGCTGTCTTGCCCTGACATGTCTTAAAATTATTCAATGTCATTGTTTTGTCTCAAGATGCACCAGTTATGTTAGTTTTGACTTTTTAATTTTTGTTTAAGGGATTTAAATATCCTAATTTAACTGAGGCATAGTCTACGATACCGGTAGAACTAGTTTTAAGATTATGATAGCAAATCTGACCCGTTAACATTAGTTACCTGTTTTAAATTTTATCGGGATGAATGACGTGCGTGTATTTATCAGACTGAGTACATTTGACCTTTGAGTTTGTGCTTAAACACACTGTTCACTTCCAGTAAATCTGATGTTCAAAGTTCATTGAAATAAAACCAACAGCCTCATTAAACCGAGGCGCTCATTTGTTCTAACAACATTAAATTACTGTTTACAAGAAAATGACAGCAGTTCATTTTGACTTTTTACAGACGCTTTTATCCCGAGTCAAATATTCATACCTCATTTCATATAATCTCATTTTAATATACTTTTTCCAGTTCTGAATGGTGCACTATGCTTGTACAAACCATATATTTATAATGTTTTTGTTGCAGTGATTGATAAATCTTTTTTTCTTTACAGATATGGGTCGGCTGCACCTCATTTTTCTGCTCTTGTTTTTCGGGGCTGCTCGGGGTGCTGTGATGTCAAAGGAACCTTCAGTTTTAGGTACAGATTTTAATAAAGTGAATACACATACAGTACATAAGAGAAATATGCTAGGATGTCTCGACCGATGATAGATGAACGTATGGAGGGCCGTATGATTTCTGCTCAAACACCCTTTCCGGTGACCTGTCAAAATAAATGTCTGGTTAATTTAAATGATAATAATAATTTGACCTTATTTTTCATATTACTTTAAAAAAATAGTTCTTAAATTTAACTGGACATGAAAACAAAAGAAAAAAATGAGATGCACTGGTAAGAAGTTTTATTAACCTAGTTAAGTACGTTATACCCTATTTGTGGTTCAAAGTATCCATTGTTGGTTTTAAATATAGTTGAATAGTATAGTTTACTGAAGTATTTTAGCCTCTGGCAGAATATATTACTTGCTATTCAAAATGAAATTGAGCTGATTTCATAGGGCCCTACATATGGACCTCAAAACTAGCAGTTCTGTTATCATAGGTTTGAACAAACCCCACACTTTTTTTAAATGCTATATTTTGATACACAGAAGATTTGAAATCAAATATAACATGGTATGTTTTAGCAATTTCTCGGCACCCTTAACATTTTAGTTAGTCTGGGACTAGTCTTATTCCCTGTCCGGGAAACCGCCCCTTAAAGTTTTATTTAGTTTAAGATACCAAAAGTAAGATGAAACATGAGTCTAGATCTTTTTCAACCTTCATGAGGTGCATGCTGGGACATGTTACAACAGTATTGAAGGTGAAGGTCTCATGTGTCGCTTGATGACTTTTCTTTGTGAAGTGGTGTTCTGATGGGCCGTGTCTCTCACACAGACTCTTGCAGAGACTTCGGAGTGGCGTTCGAGCGAGTTTTCTCGGTTCCAGGGGAAGCCGCAGTCTTACACTGCCCGTTGGACATCCCTCATCTCTTTAATCCCGCAAACACCCCTTACAACATAACGTGGTACAATAACAGAACGGGCTCGGAGGTTACACGGCTGGAGTCTGATGTCATATTGCGAAACGAGACGCTGTGGTTCATCAACATCACCATGGAGCACAAAGGGACCTACACATGTGTCGTCAGGTACGGACAGATGTCTCTCCTCCTGCTTGATCTTCATTTATCTTTTATAAGGACGAATCTCTGCAGCGCATCATCTTGGCAGTGGAAAGTTGCGATTTGTTATTACTGAACTGTCAGCCGGATCTTTGAAGAAAACCATGATTTTCTCATGAATGTGACCGTGTACAGTTATACAGTATTACTCATGGATGGAATAAGGTTTAGATTGATCAAAGTGATAGAAGATGTGAGGGAGAACCCCGGAGGCTTTCGTCTGGGGGTGGGGGAAGACAGGAGAGGCGAAGTGTCAAGTCACTTTTGAGTGAAGTAACTTTAGTAAAAGAGCTTTAGCAGGAAGAACACTATTAAAATGCTTCAAAGGGTTAGGCGATGCCATAAAGAACCTTTTACATCTGTTTCACAAAAGGTTCTGTGCAGTGAAAAAAGTCTCTTCAGATTATAAAAAGGTAAGAAGGAGATGGTTCCTTTGACTAAATGTTTTTTTGTGGAACTATGGCATCACTGCCAAGAACCTTCGAAGCATCTTTATTTTCGAGAGCGTAGGAGTCAGGAACGTGTCCGTGGCATATTTTCCCCCAAATAATCAAATCTAGTAATATCACCATTTGTTTGTTTATCAAGGAGGCTTCGCGAGACGTAAACCATAAATGATAGTTATTATAAATGGTCCTAGTTTCGTGATTGGTTACAATATATTATATCAGTATCAATACATAATAATATTTACTTACACTTTGACGTCAGTGGTTTATATTTTAAGGTGAAATGTGACGTGGACATGTTTTCGCGTGACTCTCTGTTCCGCTGCACCTGTCTGTGTGTTGACCGGTGATATAAATGAATGGAAAGATTAACTGGAAGGCTAAACTGTGTGCGTTCACAGGATGGTGTGATAAAGGACATCTAATGAATCGAGGTTATTTGTTTGGCAGTGACCTTTAAAGAATCTGCTGTCTCGATACACCTCCTCAACAACATCGGTTAAAGGGGTTTGCCAAATTAGTGGTTTGGGCTTTTTTCTTGCCCTGCCAACGCTTCGGTATGTCAGGAAAAAATGAGAATGTGTTTAAAATCTGGGGGAATATGAAAAATAACAGCATGAAAATTCATTTGATTTATTGAAAGCTATAAATCGGCTCTTGAAAAAACGTCCTCCCTTCACATAAACCAGAGGTCAAACTGTCAGCAGGGGGCAGCAGAAGTCCCATCGTGACTTGTGTGTTAATCTGATTGTGTTTGGTCCGTGACCCAAGACCTCGAGGGGTCATGACTCATGAGCATATTAAATTATGGTTAGATATGCATGTTATGAGCAATAATGTAAGAACACATATAACCACGAGTTGATATGTCAAATATGGACATGTCAAAGCTTGAAATCACAGAGAAATGAATGATTGAAATCCAATTTGATCTATTGATCTAATATCTTTTTTATGTTTTCACGTCTCAACAGAACTGAACAGAAGTGTTTCAAACAGGCGACGGTGTTGATAGTGAACGAGATGTCAGAGGGCTGCATGCGAGAGCAGAAGCCAGCTCAGAAAATCAACGCTCATGTGAACGGTTTTCTGGCCTGTCCTCTGAGGAATTATCTCAAAAGTGTGGATGGTGCTTCCATCCAGTGGTACAAGGTAAAAAGGGCACCAGGTTTATCTCCATACTTCTGAAACATAGTATGCGAACAATAGAAATGAACGGGAATATTCCCAATGTGATGTTTTCCCGTCATGGCTCATAGTGTACAGCTTCAAATCTCTTTTGTGTTTCTCAGATCTGTGAGGAGATTGAAGAAGATGAGAGGTTTGTGCCCATGAACGACATGCTGCTGATCAGAAACGCACGTTTTCAAGATGCCGGCTTTTACACCTGCAAGATGACCTTTAGGTTAGATGACGTTGTCGGTGAAATGTCTGAATCTCTGGAGTGTGAAGTTAACGGTGAGGATTTACTCCACAATACACTGAAAACCTGCAGTCTGATCTGAACATTCGAGATCTGTAAAAATAAAGATCAGACCGGTGCGGTTTATGCTTGCTGTTTGTCTCAAAACATGCAATCACAGATTTGGAAAAGGTTTTTGGAGGACGACGGCGACACAAAAGGATGAAAATAGTATTTAAATATGTTTGTTTATTATTTACAGATAATTATTCAATGATACCTCGAATGGTCGAGCCGGTTAATGACATCATGAAAGTGTCCAGGGGTGAGTTTCACTTTTTACGCTTTTTAGCTACTTAAGAACATTAGTTTATTTTCACAGTTTTGATGTCCAGCTGGAGTAGTAGTTGTCTCATTACTCGTTCTCTTTAAAAACAAAAAGGTGCTTCAAAAGGTTCTTTGATGCCATAGAAGAACCTTTAATATATGGAGAACATTTCTGGTTTTCACAAAAAAAATTTCTTCGAATTATAAAAAGGTAAGAAAGAGATGGTTCTGTAAAGAAACTTTGACCGAATGGATCTTTGTGTACCAAAAATGGTTCTTCTATGGCATCCCTGCGAACAACCTTTAAAGCACCTTTATTTTTAAAGGGAACCCGGTGTATAGAGAGATGTGTGGCTTAATGCGTTGTAATAGCCTTACACTACTAGCATTTGCCCTTAGCAACACGTCAAATAATTTCTATTCTTAATTAAAGCTGCAAGCAGCATTTAGCGGGTCCGAGCACTTTTAAGGCATCTAAAGCAGCTTTGCCTTCATCAAGTAGGCCGAGGACTCTCATCCTAAAACACCCAAGTGGACGATACTCCCAACACCTGAAAAATTATAGATACGGTCAGCAACGGTTCATAGACACTACGCATGATTACACACATATGCACATATAGTACACTTGAGGGGAATCATCTTTTCAGGTTCATTTGGTCACATCCATTTAAGAAATGACCCTGAAGTTGCTGCCATGTGACTGCTGAGTAGCTACTTTGGTTTACATGCAATTAAACTGGTGTACATAATAAAGGTGTGTGTTATGTTTAGCAAAACAGCATCTTACAACCAGCCAGACATATTCTATATTTCTAGACGTGTAAATATGTTACTTTGCCCCCCGGTGGCCGAATGAGTTCATATTTCTTACAGACCTTCAGGACCACGAGTCGAACAAGCCCGAATCGAGTTCCGTTAACCCTGTCTAATGAGTGCTCAAACTTCATTGGCCGATGACCGCCATGTTTCTTTAGATACGCCTCTATGTTCTATTTCAATGACATAAACTGGTTGCACGCACATCTAGACAGCCAAACTATACACAGACACGCTATTCACTTCTTTAGGAAATATAAGGTTCTGTAGGATTTTATATATATATATATAATGCTAAAATAAGAAATAAAGAAAATAAAGACGCTATTTGGTGTATTTTCATACATTTTATTTATTGTTTGTCAAACAATACAAACATGCATATTAATAACCAAAATCATTTTGAATGTATTATATACACAATGATTTAGCCGTTATACAATGCATTTTATCCAGATTTAGACTTTTTGACGTTGATTTATCAACATCAGCCTAATGTTATTATCTTCTCTCTCACTTGTGCTCTAATACAGAATAAATAACCAAACCGCAAGCATCTTATTATTGTGTTTATCAGTATATTCTCATAACGTATATGATAGTGGAGGATGATGATGTCTGAAATAGTTTAAAGGCGGTCGTTTATAGTGATGATTTAATGCACGTTTACCTTGAACAGACGCTTACTGATACTGAACGCGTTCTTCTTTTATGGCAGGCAGGCTGGCTTGTGTCAAGAGGACATACCGCCACCTACTGTCTCTGTGTATATCTGATCTTATGTTTTACATGTCATATTTGGCTGGATATATGGAAAACGTGTGCGCTCGCTGTTGCGAAAGAGAACGGGTTTAAGTTGCAACCATTTGATATCACAGATTTTGATTCTAAATTTATGAATACTGTGACAGTTACACAGTTTTTTTTTTCACAATCATAAAGTCAATGACACTGTTCATATATTAAGCCATACATCGCTCTATACCCAAGGATTCTTTTAAGAGTGTAGCTCAGAAGAAAATCACAGTAACCGTTGGGCGTTTTGACTCATTTGAAAACATTCTCTTATCAGCCCTGTGGTTTAGTGAAACCTACTACAGATCGAGCATGCTGTGTGAAAACAAAAATGTATAAAACATCCTCAAAACATCTCTGTTCATAACAGTGTGCCTTGTGCAAATGATGTGACTGTCACTTTTTTGTCGTCAATGTCAAAACTTGTGTGTGTGATAAATCTTATTATATCTGTTAGGTTCATCTTGCAGTAAAAAGTGTCAGGTTTTCGTGCCGGGGAAGGGCATCCAATTGGTTGAAGTGCTCTGGAAAGTTAGTTTGGATTCTGAGGAGTACTTCGTCTCTCTGGACGTCTCGGATCGGGTTCATCAGACGCCCCTCGAGTGAGTACTGGATTTGTCACAGGTGAACACCGGTTTGGGTATCCGAGAGGGTTGTTCGGACCGACACGGATTGACAAATATTTTTTGGGAAAGCCCAATCTCGTGATCAGCATGTGCACTGTTATTTATACCAATGTGGTCAAGTTGGTCTATAGATCATTTCTGAAGTATTTGAGTGTAAGGACAGAGATTTCATATTGTTCTTAATGTAAATGTCAGTAGCATAAGACTGTTGAAGATTAAACTGCTTTATTGAATGTAGTGCTGTCACGATATACAATTTTTCACGACACTGTTATTGGCATTGGATTCTGTGTTTTATGGACAGATTCTGTTTTTATGGACAGCTCTTTGGTGAACTAAGGCTCTTTGATCAGTAGGAAGTGCTGCTCGATCTAAAATCACTATGAGATTGAGTCGTTTAGAACGTACATTTGAAAAGCAACACTCGTCGAACATTATGATTGTAAATAAACTTTAAAAACCTGAAAAGGTTTGAAAAACAGCGATAGAATTTGACCAATGGCATTTCTTGGAACTTGGGCCGTTGAGTTGCAAATGGGAGTGAAAACAATCATGTCCGCCATATCGAAGGGTGGTACCAAACCGAAGTGCTCCTAACTGTCCACTTCAAAGGGCCCTTCAGGATGAAGGATTTGGAAGGGCACAACTGATGGACACTTCGTGCCCGCATGATTGTTTGCGTGGCGAGGGGGCCTCCTTATGGGCACGGAATTATGAGCCCTTCAAAATGGAAATGCAGGGTGTGTAAATCGTACTTCTTCTGTGTCCCCTATTCAGAGTTGACACTCTTCAAATACAAATGTAGGCGGAGAGAGTTTGTAAACATTGTGACTCTAAAGAAAATTTTATTATTATACATTTTATATTACGATATGTTAAGAATGTTAGTATACAGTACGTGTGTAGAGTTATAGAGTTATCAACACAATATTGATCATCCTGGTTTTGAATATCACGGTTATCGCCAATACCTGTGTATTGTATCGCTGAAAATGAATAGGACACAAGTCATTGAGATCATTTTATGAGAAGCGATGTAAAATGGAGGTTAAAAATGTTAGAATTACTAGTTTCTATCAGATATTCCCTAGCTGACAGAACATCTGTAATTCAGAATTGCACAGATGTGATGAAGAGCACAAGATCCATCTGGACTCTGTAAATGAAAATGTTTGTTTCTCTGGCAGTGAAAGCAGTACAGATGATGGCGTTTGGATGGTGCGCACGCTGTGGCTGACTGAGGTGTACGAGGAAGATTTTAATCAAACCTTCACCTGCATGGTGTCCAGCAGCCGTGGACATCCCACCGGCCAGTTTATACTCCTTCCCACAGGTATTTAATAACCATTCTAATTCTTCTGAAGGCCTTTATAGATTTCCAAAAGTTTTTTCCAGAAACAATAACACCCCGCTGTTGTTCATCATAAACAGATCCGAACCTTCTGGTGCCTCTGGGTGTTGTCCTGGGTTCGGTGGCGTTTCTCTTCATGATGGGCGTTCTTCTCTGGACGCTATTTAAGGTGGAGCTGACCTTGTGGGTCCGGAACATGTTTCCATTCTTCTACAAAACCACAGGTGTTGAAATAAACAGGAAGCATCTTGTACACTTACACTCAGCACAGTTTCTTGGAAATAGCTGACATCATTTCAACTAGATTTCACACCTTCAGCAGCTTTACAGCATTATTGGGAGTGTTTCAGGCTTTCATGCATCAGTTCTGTCATTGAGATGCTTCTATCAGGCCACACTCGCTCGAGTCGGTAGTGTTTGTGTGTGTGTGTGTGTGTGTTTAATGTTGTTTGTTGTCAGCTAACACAGAGTGTGTGTTAGTTGAATGTGGCTTTTTTTTTTTATTTCTCCAAATCAGTTCACCAAACGGGGGTTTCCCATTTCTTGCCCTAACTGGTACAACAAAAGAAACCTTGTGAACTTTCTCGCCCACCTCACATGTTATAATATAATTCTATGCAAAACGATACTAATGATTTAAAGTACAAATGTTAAATGTGTTTTAATATGTGTTGATGCCAAATATGTAAATGTGGTTTGTATATTTTGTCCAGATGGTGATGGTAAGCAGTTTGATGCGTACATTGCCTATCCGAGAGTTCTGGAAGGCTCCAGTGAAATGGCCGAGATGTTTGCTATGAGGACTTTACCTCAGGTCTTGGAGGGACAATATGGTTATAAACTTTTCATTCTCGGCCGGGACAGTCTGCCAGGAGAAGGTAAAATCTTCTCACAAGTCTTTACTCGATATAAAGAGTTTCTGCAAGATTCAAGTTGATTCAGAGGCTCTGCTTCAAATCCTAGCAGGCCAACAATCATATAATATTGTATCTTTATGCTTGTACATTTTTAAGGATTCTTTTTTAAACATTTCAAGATTTGTTATGTGACTGCGCAAAATGGGGATTTCTATCAGAGGAACCGTTTCAACCAAACTGACCAAGTCGAAATAAAAACAGAAAGTTAATTCAGAAAGTGATTAATTCCAGTTAATTCCATAAATTCACAGTAATGCATTCAACATCACCTTTGTTAATTCTCAAATCTGATATCTCCCAGAAGCCCCTGTGCCTATAATGCCTCAAAATACAGCCTACATAGGCAGCTTACTAGGTTTTGAAACAGAGCCTGTATGTAAACTCACTATTCACCACATTAATTTACCGGCGTTTCTCTTCAGCTGTGGTAGATGTTGTTGAAGACGCTCTGAAGCGCTGTCGCAGACTCCTGCTGCTCTACACGGCGTCTTCTCTCTGCAGTCGGGAAGCGCTGGAATGGGCCGAACAGCAGGCGGGTTTGTACCGAGCCCTGGTGGACAACGCCATAAAAATAGTACTGCTGGAGATAGAGGAAATCCAGGATCCGCGGAGGCTCCCCGAGAGCATTCGTCTCATCCGAGAGAAACAGGGAGCGCTGCAGGCCTGGAAAAAAAGGAAGAGGTGCAGGCCTGGAAAAAAAGGAAGAGGTGGATGTGCTGCGACGGGACTTCGGAGGAGAGCGTGACCTCTCTCGATCCCTCTGAACGATTCTGGAGGGAGGTGCGCTATTACATGCCCGTCAGAGGAAAGGCTAAAAAGAGAAATGTTTGGTTTAGTTTCTAGATCTGGACGTTACGGAAACTGTAGAGGGCGACAGTGACCGGACACTTGGCCTGCATCCCAGACTTCCCAAGCTTTGAAGATCTAAGTACAAGACTGTGGACTTTGTCTTCACTACACATCAGTGTCAGAAATACATTTTTGCATTAAGGGGCAATATTTGCCCTCTGGATATCATTTTAGCAGCATTTCTTAACCTGTATGTATAAAACAGTCAGTGTCATCAGTTTTGTTTAAATAGTTTAATCCCTCAATCATTTTGTTGTTTTGTGTGATTGTGTAATGTGGCATGGAATAGAAAGTTTAAGGATGAAACGGATAT
This sequence comes from Barbatula barbatula, assembly GCF_947034865.1. Lineage (NCBI taxonomy): Eukaryota > Metazoa > Chordata > Actinopteri > Cypriniformes > Nemacheilidae > Barbatula > Barbatula barbatula. The sequence goes on from NC_136772.1 coordinate 887,037, forward strand.
AAAAAGCAGCAGGTCTGTGCCAACGTTTTTACAACTTTTTGTGGCTTTTTCTCCTCCGTTGTTTGCCGGTTTAATTTCAGATGTTGCTGGACTCGAGTTCTGTGCTTTACCAAAATGTATTTTTATTTCTAAGTGTTTTAATCATTTCAGATCAATGAAATTGATTCATGCAAACTATAATTGTTTGTTTTTATTATTTAAATGCTTTTAGCCCAGTAAACATGAAACGGCATTGTAAGTAAATCGGTTGAAGGTGTTTTTTATATGGAGAAACACTGTTGCTCAGCCTGATGGGTGTTTGTGAATGATCATTCTTTTGCACTTCTGACACTTCAGGTATAGAAATGATGATCTTCATCTGTAAACTCAACGTGAGAAGATATTCAAACGGGGACCACAAACATTGACCCAAATCATTTCTGCAGGTTTCATATCCGTGCCGTCCATCCTGTGTATCTATCTGTAGGTGTGTTTGTGGTTTTCTACATTTTTTACATTTATGCAGGCAGACGCATTTTTCCAAAGCGACTTACATTGAATTATATTATACATTTGTTTCTAAGCGTGAGCTTCTCTGACACAGACTGCAGGTATATGCAGTTTTTGGCATGTACTGTCTCCATATAAACAAAGAGCCAAAATTAGAACATAATTACGGTTATTTATTGCATTGTTCTGCAAAGAACCTCTTTACCCCAAAAACCCTTTTTGAAGTAAAACTTTTTATCGGGGGTTTTCTAGGCATACATTTTTAAAACAAATCCATCCTGTCCTGAAAGCAACTTTCGTTTAAAATCATGTTTAACCTTGAATACATCTATTCGTAAAGGCAACTGAAACATTATCCTATTTGTGTTTTAATAGAACTTTGAACTAGATGTAAAACTTTACATTTGTAAACCAGATGAGAATGCTTCTGAATATCTGACTTTTACACCCAAAATCTCCACCCATAAAGAAAATATATTCAAATCTCTATATTGTAGTGGCTATAATCCAGGACTTTGCTCAGATTTTCAGTCTGGACTTGTTGCAGAAAGTCTGTACCAGTCTGCAGATTGAATCAGTTAATGTGTTTAAAACTTTGCAAGTGTCTGATGTCTAGTTTAAAGAAATCTGTTCAGTGTATCCATCACTTGGTCAATATTAAAGTATAATATAGTTAATAAAAAAGCACACTAATGTGTGTCCATTCTATTATACTACACTATAGTAAAGATGATATATATATATATATATATATATATATATATATATATATATATATATGTTGGCAGTTCTTGTAAGAGCAGGATTTGATGATGCGCGTTAAACCGCATTGACGCGCTGCAGGTGGAAATTCCGCGCAGACGCAGCAGTAAGTAGCGCGCGCGCGCTCACGGCTCTTGAGTTGCTGTGGTTCTTCACACACGGTAAGCCACATCCACAGATCCTTAACTATCATGGTTTATGTCGTGTTTTTGTTTACTATCTGTAAGTTACAAATGATAAGAAATCAATGAAACCTAGAAGAAATGTTATTTTCTTAAATCCGTCAAGGTTGAGCGTCCTGCGCGAGGTTTATTCAGCATCATTGCCATTGATTGATACTGTAGAGACGCTCTCTGTGAGTCTATCACGTGTTGAGTTTGGCAGAACACCACAATATGAGATTATGGGATCAGATGAGATTTAACAGGGTTTTAATGGTGTTTGATATAGAAATTCTTCGTTTTGGTTTCAGTTTGAATAAGCTTCTTATATGACTCTAACCTGTCCAGCAAGGTTTAGTGTGACAACACAGGTTTAGAAACTTTATACTGTTTTGTTCCCTGGAATAAAGGGGAAGTGGTATTTTTGTCACGTTACTCGTCTTCAGCAGTTTCTTCAGAAGCTGCTTTACACTGAATAACAAACTGAATGTTGTTGATTTCATCAAAGTTTACAGACACAGAGATCAGTGCTGGTCAAACCTGTCCGGCGGCGCCTGAGGATGCTTGAAAACAAAATGCTGAACAAAAGAAAACCAAAGAGCTTTTATTTTCAATGGATTGTAATATCTTCTCTTCTTCTCGGAGGTGAGACTTTGCACTTTATGATGAAATGTAATCTGTATATAAACTTACAGAAGAGTACCGTTGTGGTGGTAAACTGAATGATGATGTTGTTGTGGTTCCACAAAGAACTTTCCAAAATGACGGTGGTAGTAAGGTGTGTTCAAATGAACACTTTTTATGAATCCATATTTATTGTGTTGAAAACACAGTTCTGTTATGTCTACAACAAAACATTAAGGCTCTAAGAACATTTGTAGAAATGCAGGCGTTTCCCTTAAAAATAACAGAAAATATCCTAGTAATGAAAAAAAAGTGATTCATAAAGCATCTTTACCCTTAAAAGACCTCTCAGGGTCCAACATTTTAGGACTAGAGAGGAGGACCTTTGAGAGAGCAGCCAATAATAATGGACGAACACCAAAAGTGAGAAGAAATGTGTTGCAATGCATGACAATTTCCATATTACTCTTAAGGTTTATCTGATTGTTTTATTATTGTTTTTCTGTGCGTTCAACTTTTGTATATCTTGGTTTAGATTTTGTATAAAAAATAAACCAGAAAAGTTTGAAGGTTAAATAATCTTTGAGTAGTGTAACGTAGGCCTGGTACCTGATTTTCAGAGGAATAAAGAACTAACTGTTACTTTGATTTCTGCAGTCAATGTTTTCATACATAGTAAAAGCAGTCATTGGGTATTGTATATTAATATATACTTACTGTATAATCACCTTCCAATGTAAAAGAATGATCAGTTATCGGCCAAAATGTACATATCGGTGCATCCCTAGTAAAAACTACAAAATCCTTCGGGCAGATATTTATTTCAGTGAACATCCTCGGCCGGTAATCTTAAAGCTTCTAAGAACCCTCTAAAAAAGCTCTTAATTTAGCTTAAAAACTTTTAAAAGCGATTCAGGACCTGAGAGCCACAAAAGACAGAAATGTGGCAAGGCGGGGCAGGGCTGACCCCGTTTCTATGACTGTGATTGATTCGTTGGCCAAAAAGAGGAAAAGAAAGAGCGCTTGGTCCTTTTTCCAAGTGTATTTCAATGCTCGTTTTGAAGTATTAGTTCTCCTGAGGCTCTCTTGGAGGTCAGCTGGACCCCCTTGTGGGCCACGGCCCCCTTGTTAAGAACAAGTGTTTTAAAATATCATTCATATCTACGGTATATCGAAGTCTTGTCATGTCCTGATATCACAAAAATATAATGCTATAAAACTCTCGAAAACCAGCTTTAATTAAAAGTGTTATCAATCATCTTGTATGTTGTTTTCCTCTTCAAGGGGTTGAAATGCAGGTGAAAACTCTGAGAACATACAGCCTCACTGCCGGTCTGGCGTTTAAACTTCAATGCAACAATAATCAGATTCAGAATGTGAGTGTGACGTGGAGCCAGAATCTGGACCAGAAGCTGGAAACCATCGACGGAATCACCGTTATAGATGATGCTCTGTGGTTTCTGCCTGCCCAGCCCTTTCACAGAGGAAACTACAGTTGTCTCAGCAGGTGTGCATGAACTTCATACAGAAAAACGTCTAGTGCATTGACTTGGGCTTTTATATCAAATCACATATTATGAGTAAATATAAAATGCAAATAAAAGTTAGATTTGATGCTTTTAAAAGCATGTTTTACCCGTCTTGTCTTTGACAGAAAAGGAAAGGAAAGCTGGGTAACAGTATTCAACATATCTGTTGAGAACGCATCGTGTCCTCGTATGAACCGAGAAAATCAAGCGCAGAGCACAAAGGAACTGACCTGTATGCTGGAACACGTTTTCCAGTTGGACCCACAGGCTCACGTCACCTGGCTAAAGGTCAGACATCATGAGATGCTCGTGCAGTTACAGTCACCTCTCTTGTTTGCACGATTAGAGCGTATCACATACCATTCTCTCCCTGCAGAACTGTAAACCGCTTAATGTGACGAACAGTATGGTTCTGCCGATGAACAGATCCCCGGATGATGAAGGACTGTACACCTGCTTCGTGAACTTCACCTTTGAAGGGCAAAACTACTCTGCTGCTCAGACCACAAAAATCTACATCGTCCCCACAGATTTCGGTATGTTTTATGCCAGGTCTGGTCTTTGAAAAGCATTTTTCATATGATACGGCTAAAACAAATATTATCTTTTGTTTTAGATGTAACGCAATGTGTACATGTGATTTAAGGTTAAAAAACGCTGTATTTTCCACATATCGTGTATGTTTGTATCTCCTCTTTGCTCCGCCTCCGGGTGTCTAGCGAATGCAAATGAAGTGCGACTTTCATGAGCTAGCCAATAGGAAGATGGTAGAGCTAACGTGATCAGTTAATGTCGTCACTCAGGCAACCAATAGTGGGAACGCCCACTAGCGACCTTACAGCTGTCTTCCCAATTCGGGGGATGCAACCTTCTAAGGTCGCAGACTTAAAAACGAGGACTTGTTTTTCAAAGCACTCAGCCTGAAAAAAGTCCAAGAACCGAACGGAAATGAGACGGTCGAGCCTCAAAGAGGATTTCCTTATTGCGTCACCTGCTGCTCATGTTGCGTGGTGACAGCAGCAAAGACATTTCTGTCTTTTTATTCATGAATGCAAATACGGATACAGAAAAGTTATATTTTATTTTTGAAAATATGACACATTTATGCAGATTAAAACAGCCCAGCATTATATTAAATTCCCCAACCATAGCAATTTAAAACCAATATGCACCAATAATGTTTATTAACAACAGCCGTTACCAAAGCTGTGAGGGATACATAGGCTGAAAAGTTAGTTGAAAAGGATAAAAGGCTTTAATAAAAATGTTCTACTTTTCTGTTCGATTGAATAAATGTAATGCCTTATATAAATTATAGTTTGTCATTGTCATCAGACTTTAATATAAATGTTTTGTTAAGACATTTAAGGGGACGGTATTATGCCATTACGCACATTGCACGACCAGGAAAAACCCTGAAACAAGTGTCTGTGATGTCATACTGATGTTGGGTAATTGGTCCTGAGGCTTTGATCAGTAAACTGTTATAGTTTTTCATTTTAAAACAGAAGGCGGCTCTTTAACTCCGTTGCAACAGAAACACGGATTTCTTCAGAATGTTTTTTTTGTGATAAAGCATTAAAGGAAAAGTTCACTTTAGAATTCAAATTCACTCGGCTTCATGTCATCCAAGATGTCCGTGTCTTTATTTCTTCTGTAGTTACTAATTCAAGGTTGTTGAGGAGAACATTTCCGTATCTTCCTCCATATAATGGATTTAATGGTGCAAACTGATTTAAGGTCCAACTTTCCTTTACTTTGCAGCTTTAAATGGCTTAATGCGACACCAGCCGATAAATCAGGGAATTGGTATTCTAGCAAAATGCTCTACGAAAACAAAATACTTTTTATACTTTTTAACCAACACGTTCATGACTTCCCGTTGTACATGATCATGTTGGAAAGGTCACGTGTCTGAGGTTTCTACATCGATGATGAGCACAAGAACGGACCATTTTAAACAATGATCTGGCTCAAAAACATAATATGTTTTGCAAAACAACTGAACGGTCTTTCTTCTCACCACTCGTAAACAATGGGTCGGTACATTTACATTTAAATGTTGGCGTTGCTCTATCACTAAGCTACAGGAAAGCAGGTACATCTGCTTACATCAGACACGTGACCTTTCCAATGTGATCACGTATTACAGGAAGTCGCTAACGCACAACATGATTGGGTGGAAACCCTTTATTGGTGGTTAAACTCATTTAAAGCTGCGAAGACAGTGAAAGTTGGACCTTAAATCAGGTTGCACCATTAAATCCATTATATGAAGGAAGATCCGGAAATGTTCTCCTCAACAACCTTGGATTAGTTTCTACAGAAGAAATAAAGACACGGACGTCTTGAATGACATGAAGTTGAGTGAATAATCCTAACATTTTAATAAGTGAACTTGTCCTTTAAGATCTCTCTTCACAAGTATTTCTGAAACAGCTGAGAAGAGTGTCCATGTGTGTTTGGTCATATGCAGTATTACATCATTATGTGTTGTGCGTTTCTCTGAGGGTAAAATATACATTTTCTACAGTATGAAAGTCATGCGTGTGTAATAAGTCAATGGGCTGTATGTGTGTTGACAGTTGTGACGCAGCCCAAAGTGATCTTCCCACAGCAGGAAAAACTCAAAGTGACACTCGGTGAGTGTGATGTTACTCAATCACTTCTCTTGATGAAGTTTTGAAGGCCAAAACCCAGAAACGTGTTTGCATTTAAACACTTCCCTGTCGCTCGTGCTGAATTGCTTGGGTTTGATAAATGGGTTTTTGGTGTAAATCGGAAACGGGCGGTTAACACAAGCTCAAGATTTTTTGTACTATTTGTCCTATGACATAACACACCAGTAATATAATATGAAATCTGTTTATGAGACTGCAGACGCTGTCAGGGACATCAGACATCTTGCAGAATTTTGATCATTTTACATAAACACATCTGTTCCGTCAACACCTGACCCAATAGTAGACTTCGATTTATTTTCTACTTTTTCTATCCTTTATAAAAAAGTGACTTATTTTGGTTTACTGTGTTAGGCTAACTGAGACCAGTTATGCATCGTTGTCCTTATGTCCTTCAGATTGCTTCTGTTGTTTAGCTCCTTTGCTAAATTATTAAATGTAAATGTCATACTGAATACGGTTCTGTGAGTGTTAATATGTATTTTGTCGCAGGTAAAAGTTACGATCTGAAGTGTAAAGCTCTTATTGGGAAGAATGGAAAAGAAGAAACTTTATTTTACTGGTTGAGTCAGTTTCCTGGTTCTTCGGAGGAATTTACATCCACCAACGATCCTTTGTAAGAATGCTGTTTGCTCGGGAACTTGAAAACACAATATACAGTTCTTCATGAAACTCATTGTTATGAATTTGTCTTTGTTATTTTGTGCGTCAGTTATGAGGAAGACTACATTCTGTCTACTCTGCACATCTCAGAAATCACAGCGGAACATTTCAACGCTAACTTCACCTGTGTTATTGAGCATCCAGCAGGACATGATTTTGGAACAGTGACGCTTATTCCAGGTGAGCCATAGAAATGCACACACATCCAGACAGGGATGTACAGATAGTCATACAGGCAATAAGCAGACATTATAGATCAGTACTATTTCGCACTAAACTGAATGAACTTGTTGTCATATTTGAAGTTAATGCTGTATATTTGGACTCATTTTAAAGGGGTAGAAACCCCAGTGCACAGTTAAATTAATTAATTCAATTAATATTTCCTATATACTCTAAAAACAAGGTTTTGTGCTCCATACACACCTGTACGGAGCCCCTAAAGGGACATGAAGGTGAAAAAATATGGACTCCGTACTATTAATAATGGAGGGGTTCAGTCGCAGAATCCTGTACCAATAACTCTTGAGTTTATATCACAACAATCTACAACCTAATCTAACTCAAAATGAGCCTTATGATATAAATTGACCTCTACATGAGCAGGTGACGTGGACAAGTCCAAAGGGATCGTCTGCAAAGTGGCTTCAAACCCGAAAAGTAGTCATTAACTTAAACACAGTGTCACCAAATTCAGTTCAACCATCAATGCTCTCTTGCTGATTTTAAACTGAATTTTGTTTTACTACAGTATGTAAAATTGAAGTGAATTACTATTTTTCCGTTTTGCACTTTGCAGACGATCCCTTCAGTCCCTTGTAGCTCATTGTTTTCATGACATCATGTAATGTCATTTGTGTTATAACAGCGTTTAGCTCACGAGTTATTTGTCCGGGGTGTCCACTATATACAAACTGCTCAATTGTTAGTGTATGAAGGGGGACATTAAACAGGGAGTGTTTTGCGAGATAACACAAAAATATTTGTCTTTTCCCTCTCATATTTTTTCCACCACCATGTCCCTTAAGGGTCTCCGTTCACCTGTAACATATTACCTGTGAAATAACATGTCATTTGTTGTGTTTTTGCTGTAGATAATGAGCGATATGTCTGGATCATTTTCGGTCTGATCTCTGTCTCTGCTGGTCTGCTCATATTGGCTGCGGTTGGGATTTATCTGTTTAAAGTGGATCTGGTGTTAGCGTACAGAGGTCTGTGTTCACCTGTCACCACACACACTGGTAAGTCATTTTAATATTCTCTTTTAACACATTAATCTTGTGTGAAGAACTACGATTTTTTATTTCATAATTACTGATATTTGACTTGTGTTATTAATGGATGCATGTCACACATTTAAAATAGAAAACATATTTTGCATGGATCGTTATAATTATTTTCAATCCAAGTGATGTCATTTATTTTTATCTTTTATGTTTAAGCATGTTTTATGTGCTTTTATTTTGTGTATTTTCTCATCTTCTCAAAGATGGAAAGTCTTATGATGCTTACATCAGTTATCTCCATGGTGACGAACTCAGCCTCTCTTCCACAATGACCTTTGCCCTGCAGTCGCTTCCTGCCGTCCTGGAGGAACTCTACGGTTATAAACTGTTTATCAGTGGACGAGATGAACTTCCAGGGGAAGGTAAAAATTATCACTTTTATGTAAACATCGGGTGGGCGATAAAGCCTTGACCTTTAACCTTCCGATTATTATAAGGTATTTACAGAATGTAACTATTTTTAAACTTGGAGAGTTTAGTTGTTTATGTTATGAGTTGCAGCATAATTTCAACCCTTCGTTGAGCTTATTTAGCATATTTTAAATGAGACCAGAACATTTCTGTCTTAACACATTCAGATTTTATTAGAATTAGAATATTGTCATTGTAAAGCCGTACAATATTTTGTAGTGAAAACTGTTTACATCAAATGCATATTTGCACCACTACAAAGTCAATCAATAAAAAATTTGTGCAAGCATGATATGATATAAACAAAGTCAATACTGTAATAGTGCAAGTATGCATATGATGTAAACAGAGGCAATGCATGCAAATATGAAAAATTAAATAAATATATATGTAAAAAAGTTAAGCTTTTTTTAAAGTTACGAGAAAAAAAAGCCAGAAAAATCATGAAACTATACCGACACAAAGTTCACACGCAAATAAAATGTACACGTGTCTGGCTCTGGAATGTATATTAAAATATTATAAGTGGCCTGTCTGACAAAATGTATAAACTTTGCCGTTTTACAATGTCAACACATGTTGGCAGCACTAGACTTTAGACATGATGATTGGAAGACATATTTATATACATAACTCCCTCATCTATTTTTATTTGTATATACACACACACTCATTTATATGAATGAGAATGATTAGGCAAAATCAAATCTAGTCCCCTTTAAAAAAAAAGATATGAACTGTAATATAATATCCACTTAAATTAAATGCAATGTTTTCTCAAATATATTGTGGATATTCAATACATTGCCAACACTGCAAACATGTTAAGTATTTTAAATTCAACCCAACAGAAATATAATAAAGAATGTGTGCATTACAGTCATGATGTGTCTCTTTCAGCTGTGCATGATGTCGTTGCTGACAGAATGAATAGGAGTCGACGGCTCATCATCGTTCTGACCTCTCGCAGTTTTGAGTCTCGGAGCACTACACAGCCGCTGTTATCTCACAGTGACCCTAGCGTGACAACCGTCCCCTCCGCCACTCGGATATGGGGAACGTACGAGCAGCGGGTGGGTCTGTATGACGCTCTAGTAAAGGAGGGTCTGAAGGTCATCCTGGTGCAGGTGGAGGATGGAGTCAAGGAGAATTCTCTCCCAGAATCATTACAGTACATCAGTCGCACCAAAGGCATCCTCAGGTGGACGCCGGACGCTGACGGAGCTAACCAAAGGTTCTGGAAACATCTGCGTTATCAGATGCCTCCAGCTCAGAGGAGGAAAAGCACACCGATGACGGAGCTGCGGGATGTTTAACGAGTCTCGTGTGGGTATGTGAAGAAGAAGAACGGTCTTTTGTCACGGTCTGTTTACTTATTCAGGTCCAAAATAAACGAGTACATTCTGTACTAGTTCAAGAACTGTGTAAGTCCAACGAAACAAGATTATATATCGTTCACCGGATTCTCTCTTGATGAATTCTTCCTTATTGTATCCCACATGTACAGTATGTGACTTGCTTTCTTTAACTTAACACAAATGTATAATTTTATATTAAAACTTGTAATTTGGGGTGAACATCCTAAAGCTCCAAAAGGACAAATGATTATCATTGAAGTTTTGCGAATGAGAGTGGGTTAAGAAATGTAAAATGGTTTGTTCGAGAGATAAAGCTTCTTTGGAAACAGACGGATTACTGCAGTAAGCACTGATATGTTTGCAGAAGTGTCCTGTTGTTCTAATGTGTTAATATAGTGAAGAAAGAAAGAAAATTTCTGCCAATTATACAGGAAGTTAAATCATTAAAACACTCAATGTGTTGCATAGAAAACATTTTTATTTATTATTTTCAAAAACAATTTTTTGTACATTTATTTATGATTATATAAATATATATTTAATGAGTTTATATAAAAAAATTGCTAATGTTTTGTTATGTAATGATTTGTGGAAATGTGTATCTGTCAGTAGATTTATTTCAAATTGTAGTATTTTTTAACAGCGATTGAAGCGCATTCCCATCGCTTGGTAAAGTCGCTGGAACACTGAATCCATCGTGCTTAGTTGTTTTATTTGGCACTTGGGGTTGAACCTTCTGGACGCTGCCATTGCGATGACTTCTCTCAACAATTGACAGAGAATCAACAGGAAGCATCTTGTCTTTTGTCTGAGACGTTGAAAAGTTTGGCAAGCGTGTGTGTTTTTTGAGGGGGTTTTCTTCTGTCAGATTTTTCCCACCTACTGTGAACTCATTCTCTCCCAATGAATCTCATTTATGCCTTTTTTAAACTTTCTCTCGAACGTTCTGATGCAAATGAAGATTATCTGAGTGTTTTATATGTGATTTTATGCAGTCATGGTTTGCTATGGCCTGAGTCTCATCCCATGATGTAGTGACGCCGGTAAACCTGTGACTGCATTGACAATATAGTAAAGTCTATGATTTAATGTTAAAGTGCCTTGATGAAGTTCTTCATTGAACGAAATATAATATTGTTGGAACAGACTATCTGTCAAAAACGTAATAAATAAGCTTCAGTATATATATATATATATATATGCCTACTGTATGTGACCCCGTCAACAAAAATATAGGCGAATGTCACATAATCGAATTACGACATTAAAAGCATCCAAGCGGTCAAATGATGGAAAAGAAGTCAAGTGTGTTTATTGCTTTAGATGATACTTCATTCTATTGTTTTGTTTTTTGAGTAAATCCCCAAAATGACTTTTGATTCTTAAAACATTGATGAAATCAAATTAAAATAGGCCCTGATGAATCAAAACAAGTTTCACACTTAATGTTGCTCAGTGATATGGTGAATATGTTTGCTGTTTATTCTGTATTTTAGCGTGACTAGATTCAGAATTGAAAATCAGAATGTGCCGAGCTTTCAGTTGCAAACTGCACCCAATATCTCTTACCAAGTCATATTTTTCACGGCTTGGTTACCATAATTGTATAATCGATTTGAATACAAATCTCATGGTTAAACATGTAGTATAGGAAATACAGTATTGTTTCATGTTTAGTTTGTGGTTGCACTATATTACCCATGCACAGTATTTTGGCAATGTGAAAGTTGACCTCCTATTTCCAATCTATTGAACAAACCAGAAGTAACATTTGTCTTGATTTATTTACAGTTTTATGAAGTTTTGTTTTTGTGTCATGCAGAAATTACACAGTCAAAACCTTTAATTCAATATTTAATGAACCTCGAAGAACAGAGAGAGAGAAATCTACTGACAAACCAAATGGATTAGGAATAGAAACTGAGATGACGGTTACAGTATTTCCATCTTAATGCTTTCATGTTTGACTTATTCTTACATATAGTTACATCCCTAATAAATATATGATGGATACCTTGTTATCGCATAGCAAAATTGTCTCAATATCATGGTGGTCACGTGACTATAAAATGATGGGTCTTCAGGACTTTGTTTGAAAACCATGTACCATGTACTTGAGTCAAAGTAGAGATACACAAGGTTAAATATTACTCAAGTACAAGTAGAAGTGGTGCCTTTAAACTTCACTTGAGTAAAAGTACAAAAGTATTTGCCTTCAAAAGTACTGTGTTTTGTTTTTATGGCTATAATGTCCTATTATCATTTTTGTCACTGGACTCTTGCTTAACTCTATGTGAAGACTCTAATGTCACTCTTGGCACACCAATCTATTAATAAAATTACATGAATTAGTCATTTACTGATGTCTATTTCAATTTTCATAAGCCCAAAACCTTGAAGCCAAACAATTTCCTTTAGAACAAAATTAAATAACAGGACTTGAGAGCAGTTTTGGTTTAACATTTATTTGTAACAGTAATCCAAGTTTTTATTTCAACTTAAACTTGCAATGAAACAAAAAGATCGTAAAAACAAATATGTACTAACCTAAGTGGATTCACTGAAGCGTATTACATCACATTTTCGCTAAGAGATTAGACATTTCTCCGACTTTAATTCTTGAAATCAGAGAGTTGGTTAAGTAAATATCTAGTCCATCTTCATTCCTGATAAATGAGACAGGTGTATTCCTCCTCTCTCGTTCTTTTAACTCAGAGAAGGCACTTAAAAATGAAAGACTCTTCTTTTCAATAATTTCAGAACAATCGTGTAAGGCCACGGGTGTTGTGGCAAGTTAGATTCGGTTTCTTCCATGATTTAACTTATAAAGACATTGGCAGTCAAAATGTGATGCTGTTGCAGACAGTTGCACTGAATCTGATGTGATGTTCGCGATAAGTAGATAACGTTACCATGCCAACAAACAGGGGCAAAATAAGTTCAAAACAAAGCGTGTGAAGTACTGTGATTGACTCGTTTTACCAGTTCAGTTTTTACTGACTCATAAATAAAAAGGAACGACCGATTTTGAAAATGTAGTGGAAAAAAGTAAAAGTCTCCCAAAATTGAAATACTTGAGTAAAGTACAGATACACAAAAAACTACTGAAGTACAGTAAGGAATTACATTTACTTCGTTAGTGTCCATCACTGATCACTTGTAAGCTGCTTTGGAACAATGCAAATTGTGAAAAGCGCTATATAAATAAAGTTGAATTGAATTGAATTGAACCAGTCTAAGCATTTTATGATGCTTGCTGATTTTGCTCTTTAGTGGAGACAAATCCTGTTTTAATCGGCTCTTATAATATCCTGTTTTCGAGAGTAAAGGATGGCAGATAAGGTACAGATGACATGATATTAGAAGAGTTGAAGTGTGCGCATCCTCTTTCGTGTCCTTTGCAGTCGGACTTCTCTCAGACTGAACAGACTTCACCTGCAGTCTACAACACATTAGTTACAGGTAATACGCCGGTCTTTTGTCCTGCTAGTTTCAACTTGTAACAATAAAATAATGAAGCATGGACCGGTTTTACTTGAGCGTGTTGGCTCATGTGAACTGACTGCCCTTTTGTAATGACAGTATTGGTAAAAACAGATTCAGGAAAGAATAAGCGGAGTAATAATTACGAAGTTTTTCTCTGTATATTTGATTGATTTGCTGAACAGGTGTGATGATGATGATCATGATGATGAAGATGAGGGTGTGGCAGGTGGGCATAATCTTCCTCCTGACTGAATTCTCTCAAATTTCGTCGGTTACAATCTCCTCCGGTTAGTTATATTTGCATTTTTTTATGTAGAATAATTGCTGTTTTTTTACTGTATGGACATGTACTTCTAACATTCATTCTGTGATATTACGGGTGGTTTCCCGCAGGGCCTCAGACTAGTGAATGTTAGAGCAGTCTTAACTAAAAAACAACTTGCACTGACATATATTCAAGTACATCGGTGTCATTGTTTTGTTTCAGAATGCACACTAATGTTTATTTAAGTGATGTTTGTTTGTAAGACACGATTTTACTCGCCAGTCATCTAGGAGTATAAATGTTAAGGCCATTCAAAACTATTAAAAACATCCGAAATCAAGATTAGCAGATTCAACTGTAATTAGATTATTCATGATTTATCTTGTAAAAATTGATTTATTTATAGTTTAGTCTAAAATGTATTTTCATAAAGTGATCATGTCTTTATTTACCTCCATTGACATTCATTCACAAATCATGCAAAAATAAATCAATAAAACATCATGTTTAAACATCAGAGGACATAGCTTGTAAAATAATAATGCAACTCAAAAAACAAGTAAAAAAATGGTTGCATTGAAATGTTGAGTTTATTCAATGAGTTATAATATTTTAAAGCGACCAAGTGATTATTTTCTTTTTTTTAAGTTGAAGCAACATCTTTGTTACCAATGTCCTTAAATCAAA